>NW_022900945.1:12068969-12070966 GCF_012274545.1 Fukomys damarensis
GGGTGAGCGCGCCCTCTGCTGGCCGGCCTGGTCCCTGCCGAGTGACGCGGCCAGAAGGCAGGGCCCCCTCTGGGCTCCGCCCTGCTCTCCTTGGGATCGCGAGCGGCTCCACAGTTCCTGCTTCTGTTGGGGGCGACAAGCACACGGCAGGGTCACGGAGCCAGGACCTCCTTGCAGCCGGGGCCAAGGCACAGTTAGTTTGTCCCAGACAAAAGGACAGTTAAGGATGGAGCCGAGCGTGGTGGCGCATAATCCCTGCACTGGGGAGGCTGAGGCAGGAGGATCGCTCTGAGCTAGAGGCCAATCTGGACTACACGGCAAGCCCCTACCTTAAAAGGAGAAAGAAAGAAGTAGGGCCCAGGCCTTCCCAGGACCTCAGCAGCGCAGCCCTCTGAGCGTGTCCTGCCCTGCTGTCCCCTCCCAGGTCCGGGACCCACACTTGGTCATCTGCATGGACTGCTCGGCGGACACCATGACCAGACGCCTTCTCCAGAGGAACCCCGGCGGCGGGGCCTTGGATGACGCCACCAAGGTGGTAGGCAAGCGCCTGGAGACCTACTACCGGGCCTGCCTCCCGGTGCTTGCCTACTATGAGGGCAGGGCGCGGCTGAGGAAGGTGAGCCGGCGCCCAGGGCCACTTGCTGGGGTCTGGGCTGCAGAATCAGGGCCAAAGTACGGGCATCACTTCCTTCACTGTCATCTCAACCAAAATTAAATACCTAGCATCACATACACCTGGAGAGGTCATAGCCGGGTGTGGTAACGCACACCCGGAATCGCAGCTCTCTGGGAGGCTGAGGCAGGAGGATCCCAAGTTGGAACCAAGCCTGGGCAATTTAGTGAGATCTGGTGTCAAAATAAATAGTACTTTTTTAAAAAATGGCAGGGGATGTAGCTCAGTTTGAAAGTTCTGGTTCGATCCCCAGTACTAAAGAAAGACTTAAAAGTTGTGCATATACTCGTGTCTCATTGACACCATTACGCATTATACTTGGTAAAGCTTCTTTTCCCAAGAGAAACAGGGAAAGGGAGGAAAATAAAACAGGTTCTGCAGCAGACTTAGACCTTGGTTGGGTACAGCCATCCAAGATCTCTTCTAAGTGGAGGATTCAACACCTTGGGATTCTGGAGATTGCTACAGCTAAAAGGCTGGCCTCCCAACTCTTGGCGACCCTCCTGCCTCAGCCTCCGACCAGCTGGGATCACAGGAGTGCGCCACCACCCAGGCTTTTCTGAGCTCCTGTCCTTGCCGGTGGAGTCCGGGTGCCTGGACTCCTGATGGTGCAGGTGGTGGCAGGGCCGCTCCTCCTCCACAGAGGACTTCGGAGCCATGAGTGAGCGGTAGAGGCTCAGCACTCCGGAGGGCTGCACGGCAAGTTCAGAGGAACCAGAACGTGCTGCTTTCCTCATTGCCTTCTTCCCCTGCTTCTACCCTGCCTCATTATCACGAACTAAATTTTAAAATGTTTCCTTGTCATTCAGAAATTGGCTGCAGCATGTGCGTTTTCGGATTCTCCCCTAGTCCTGGGGGCAGAACCAGGTCCGTGTGTGCGCGCCTGCCTCACATGCCACTCCCAACTGTTTTATGTATATATATATATTTTATTTAATTGCCCAGGCTGGCCTGGAACTTGGGGTCCTCCTGCCTCAGCCTCCCGAGTAGCCGGGATTTAGGCATGTGTCACCATGCCTAGCTGACAGATTTTTAGCAGAGCTAAAAGCTTTCTGGTTGTTTATTTTCCCCAGCATTGGAGATCAAACCCAGGACCTTGCATCGTCCCTGAATGACACACCCAGCCCGCTTTGGCCATTTTTAAGTACTCCTATTCTTTGCTTTCCTTTAGAAACACCAAATTCTTAATTTCCGCCTGAGCAGCAATGTCGTGTGAGCCACATAAGCCCATCACGGCTCCCTGGAGTCCCGGCTCGCACGCAGGCTGTGTGTGCAGGAGACTGCGGTGTGCTCCGTCCCCATCCCCCGCGGGCCCCGGCCTCAG
>NW_022900945.1:12071325-12074081 GCF_012274545.1 Fukomys damarensis
TGCTCGGTCCGTGTCTGTTCCCGTTCGTCGTTTGCTCTCACTGCTGCCAATCACGCAGTCCCTCGCCCTGATGAAGCGAGCTCCTCTCCAGCCGTGTGTCATTTTTGTCCCAATTCTGTCTTTATTCTCCACATTCACCAGTAGAAAGTCAACTGTGCTGCAGAGTTACGTGTTGCGTTCACCATCAGCAGATGTGGTGCGCACGCCTGTAATCCCAGCACCCTCGGAGGCTGAGGCAGGAGGATCAGGAGTTGGAGCCCAACTCGGGCAACTTAGTAAGACCCTGAGTCAAAGAGTAAAATAAAAAGGGCTGGAGATGTAGCTCAATATGGACCTGGGTTCGATCCCAGCTCTGCAAATAAATAATAAATAAGCCAACCACTGTCATCTGCTACCCATGACTTCTGTGCCCAGCGCTCCGCTCCGGCTGGTGCAGCTCCAGTGGCCGAGGGTGACTCAGGAGGCCTGGAGCCACCACAGCAGGGCGGGGTGGCGTCCCCTCCACCGAGGTCCTCGTGCCTGGGGGCACTGTACTTCAGCAGCAGGGAGCTGTGGCGGAAGGACAGGGAGAGGCCTTCACGGGGCCTCTTCCAGCCCTGGGTCCTGTGGCATTGCTCCTGCCACACTTTACCGGTAACAAGCAAGTCACAGAAGGCACCCCAGGGTCAGGGCAGATTGTACGCCTTTAACCTTTTTCTTTATTTTAGCTTTTTGATAGGTTTCAATGTGTGGTTCAGGCTGGCCTCAAACTTGCAGCGATCCTCCTGCCTCGGCCTCCCGAGCGCTGGAACTACCTCCAGGTGCCACCACGCCCAGCCTGTACTCTGTCTCTTGATGAATGAGTGGCGAAGCCACCTTCAGAAGGGCACCACAGACAGACGTCTTTGGAGACTCACCTGCCACAACCCTGGTTCAGGAGTGGCCGTGGGGAGCCCACAGTCCAGCGCTGAGTGTCAGGCCGGGTTGCGGTGCGTGGCTCTCATGTCCCAAGGTTGCGTCTGGCCTTGCCCAGGAAGGGCAGGAGCATCACTGGGAGTTCGAGGCCAGCCTGGGCTGCACAGCGAGTTCAACAGCAGCCTGAACTACACAGTGATACCGTGTCTCAAGAAACAAAAGCCAGACAAAAAGAATTGGGTCACCAAAGCCAAGAAGGTGCATTGTACCCAGAAAGGCTGTGGGATCCTTCGTGCCCCCACTTCCTAGGAACCAGAAATGACGCGGTTCACCGCCATGGCAGGGACGGCCAAGTCCTGAGCGCTGGCAGAACTGAAACTAGTTTCCGCAGGCGCAGGCGCAGGCGTGGCTGGGGAACAGGAGCTGAGCAGTCACCGCCCCCAGGCAGGTCCCCGTAACACCCAGGAGGCCCCAGGTGTGGGTTCGGTGTCTGCAGCACTCACTGCTTCCACTGTCTGGGGCTCAAGGCCCTCCGCGGTGAGCTCGGTGCACAGCTCCGCCAGCTGCACTGCTACATTTAGCGGTGTCGAAGAGCAAACCCAGAGACGCATCCTCAGCTCCAGTGTTCTTAAAATTTTGAGACAGGGTTTTGCTGAGTTGCCCAGGCTAGGCTTGAACTTGCAACCCTCCTGCTTCAGCCTCCCAGAGTGCTGGGATGACAGGCGTGCACACCACCATGCTGGCTGTAAAAGGTGAACTTTGGACACCTGTGGCCACTTTCGCTTCTGTCATCAAGTTTTGGCTTCTCGGGGCCAGGCAGAGCAAGGGCAAGACCCACGCTTCACCGCCGGCAGACAGAGGGCAGGGACCCAGTGTGCCCGGAGCCTCCTGGGTGGGGCGGTCCTGGGTGTCCTGGGACCTCTGCCTTCTGAGTTGGGTGGGACCCAGGGCCTGAGTGTACCCCTACCTCTTCATTAGCTTCAATGACTGACTAGGTTTCTGGGGTGAGGGTCTCTGGCCTGGAGCTCACTATGCAGCCCAGGCTGGCCTCAAACATGGGAGATCCTCCTGCCTCAGCCTCCTGAGTGCTGACAGTACAGCGTGCAGCACCAAACCCGGCTTACAGCTGTACCACTGCATTCCTGCCAGCAGTGAAGAAGCATCTAGTTGTTCTACACCTTCACAGTATTTCATGTGCCAGGGCTCTGGGTTGTGCCCTTCTGGTGAACATGCAGTGGTCTCTCATCAATTTAGGCATCTAGTTTTTAAAGAGTTACTCTTCCCTTTACTCCCTGTCCTTTGGGGCGGGGGAGCTGTGTTTTAAAATTATGGGGAACAAAAGCTGGTAAATTTGCTTTTATTTTTTTTTATTTTGGGGGGGTACCAGGGATCAAACTCAGGACCTTGTGCTTGCTAGGCAAGCGGTAACTAAGTCCCCCACCCTTGCTTTATTATTTTAAACGATCATATTTACAAATTTTCTCCACGCCTGCCATCCCAGCACTCGGGAGGCTGAGGCAGGAGGATCTCCAGGAGTTCGAGGTCAGCCTGGGCTACACAGTGAATTCAAGGCCTTCTGAATTCCATGAGAACCGTGCCCCCCCAAAAAAAAACTTTCCCCTTTTTCCTTTTAAATGTAGATAAATGCAGAGGGAACGCCAGAAGAAGTTTTTCTTCAGCTCTGCGAGGCTGTGGACTGTATTTTCTGAGGAGCGGAGAGCTCGGGGCAGCCCACCCTCACCAGCGGCGATGTCTGTGCCCTACCGCGCCGCCCGCTTCCCGCGGCGCTGCGGAGCGGTTTCCCAGTCCCTGGTTGGGGCCCAGCTCCTGCCCTCCTCCCTCAGAAAGAAACTCGGCGGGAA
>NW_022900945.1:12074279-12083639 GCF_012274545.1 Fukomys damarensis
CCCCCTGAGCGCCTGCTCCCCTCAGCCGCGACCGCAGCGCGCCGTCTCGGTTTGCATGACCCCTGCAGTCGTTGTGCGATAAGGGTCCATGTCCAGGACAAGTGTATTTTTAAAGTCTTTTTTTTTCTTGAAGTGGATACGTACAAATAAAATAAATGGAAGACAGGACGACTTTTTCTATTTATTTGTAACACATCGTTCTGAAAAGCATTTGAAGCCTTGTTCCAGACAGAGTTAGAAGCGAACACAGTACTAGCTGAGTTACGACCCATCGTACGGCTTTCGTTTTGGCCATAGGCGAGTTGCACTGTTACAGAATCCCTCGTGCTCAGGACACAAGGTCGTTTTCTTTCTCCACATTCATTCGCAAGCAGAAATGTCAGTGTCCCCAGGAAGGGGTCCAGCCTCTGTGGTTACAGTCAGGGCCCTGCTGGGGACGCGGCCTGCTCCGCGCAGGGTGGGCAGTGCTGCGCTCGTGTCCCTGACCCGAGCGGCCAGAGATGACACCACGACCCTGAAGTGACCAGAACACGAAGCGGACGGCCTCGCCCTCTGGCCGGCCCTCTCCGGGTCTCGGCCCGGGCCACGCTGGCGGAAGTGATGTTGCCTCAGGCAACCACGAGGAGGGCACCCTCCTGCCTCTTCCTCGTCAGACTCCCGCAGCCCTCGCTCTAAGTGAGCCTCGTCGTCAGCCGTGCTCCGATCAGTCCACCCCAAGTGGCGGTGCTCGCCCTTCTCCCGGGACCCTCCTCCACGCGACCCTTTTCCTCTGCCTAATCCAGCAAACTGACCTAGCGCCCACCTGTTCCTCTGCTCTGAGCGCCAAGAGGGCTCCGCTTTGTCACCTCCAGCGCACACGCAGCAGCGGGTGCTGAGCGCGAAGGGAGCCCTCTGTACTGCTCTCCCGCGAAGCATCCGGAGTCCCCGACCTCACAGGAGTTGTGCAAGGAGACCACCTGTGCCCTCCAGAGCTCGGCGACAGGCGGCGGCGGCTGTCACCCCGTAAGGCGCGTTTCACGTCCTCACCCCTAGCAGGCCCGCAACCTCCACTCCGGAGTCCCTGCCATCACTGGGCGGAGACACCAGACGCGAACCCCAGTTCCCAGGGTTAGCCACATCCCCCGCCACCTCCTGGGAAGGGTCGCCGGCCAGCCCTGCGAGCCCCCACACACGCGGCCGGGCACAGCGGAGGAAAGAAACCAGGACGCCTCGGGGAACGTCGGCCGGACACCCACAAACACTTCGGGAGAACCCAGGAAAGCCAGGCCCCGCCGGCCAGACGTGGTCCCGGGCTCCACACGGCCGTACGCGACACATCCTCAGCCAAAAACGGAGGCAAAAAAAAGTTCCGGCTTTTAGAGGGATCCTAGGAAGGGCAGTACATTTTTTTTTATCAACGTAAGAAAGAAAAACATTACAGCCCAACATAATCTTGAGGGAAAAGCCACACTCGAGACCCCTCCATTTCATCCGGGGCCCTAGAAATGGATTCCAAGCTCGGGCACCCACAGCAACAAAGACAGTTAATACAGGACTCCGCACAAAACAACTGAACTAGCGGGCGTCTTCCCTCTCACTTAAATCATAATGCTCCTCACAGCGCGGTGCACCGCGTTCTGGGGCGGGGAGAAGCACGGGGAAGGTCCGGGCGCCCCACCCGCACGGCGGACGCAGGCTCCGCATCTGCCCGGTGAGGTGAGGGTGAGGCCCGCGTCACCCCTGTGCCACGGCACGGCTGCGGCAAGCTCTGCAGCCGGTCTCCGGCTCCCTGTCCTCTCGGGAAGCGGGGCACCGGGCGGAACGGCGTCATCGGAAGTTCCTCGTCACTAGCAAATACACCAGTAAACAAACAGCCCCGACCACGGAGGCAATGCGTCTCTCCTAGCTGCTGTCTCAGCCCCACACTGGGCCGCCCACAGGAAGACGGTCGGCCTGCAGCAGATGCCGCCTGGGCCACGCCTGCCACCCTCAACTCCAACTCCAACACATCACCACTGCCGCCTCCGCTGCTGCCTGGAGGCCTTTGAATGCTACGGCGACTGCGTGCGCAGTGCTGAAAAGTTCAAAATAAACACATCTTCCGTTCCAGCAGAAATAATCCTTTACCACCTACGAGTCTTAAAATATCTGCCCTTGAAAAATGCACTCAAGCGGATTTCTTGTGTCTCTTCTGTTCTTTACAACCGTATCGTTCACAGCCCTCTTCCAGAGCACACCTCACACTTTACGGAATTTCCGAATGGCTCTGAGTGGTTCTCCAAAAGCTAACTGGCATTCTTTCTATAGAAACACAGCAGTCACACGAAGTCACCATCCAGGGCCACCGTCCCGCCTCGTTCCAGGCTGAAGGCAGGTCTCCTGGAATGCGCACCTAATGTCTTACATCAAAATGCCTAGGATGCTAGCGGCTGCTCTTTCCCCACTAAAATTCCAGGGGGAGAAGTGCAAGTCTGGTTACTTTTCTTTCTGATTATGACTGATATATCACATCAACATCTTTAGTGGTCTTTAATCAATATATTACTTTAAAATTCTCCTATCTCTATACTTAAAATTCTATTATTTTTCTTTATTTAAAAAAGTCAGTGTAGACTTCAGTGCCCTGCTATGTGTTGAGAACTAGTAAATAGATTTAAAAACGGGAGAACACAAATCGGATCAGGCATAATACAGTACTTAATCTATCTTAGAATATTTATACCATCCTACCCTCATCAATTATAATTTCCAGGAGTGTATTTAAATACATGCGGACTTATTTTCATCCAAAATGACTAGAATAAAAGTCTCCAACAGATGCTTTCACGTCTGGGCATTAATAGCTGCCCTTCTCCTTAAGCAGGGTCAGCTCATCTGACGTTGGGTCTCAGCACGCGCTGCGGAGAACCCTAACTACCACCATTCACAGATCTTCTCAGGCGTACTCTTTATCAAGGACAGAAAGCAAGCCCTCGCATAGGTAAAAGGAACAATTACTGCTATTAACATTGATTTTAAAAAATCCAATTCTAACCGAAGGAAGTCACAAGAAGCATCTAAGATATAAACAGACAGTATCCACATAGTTTATTTCTCACAGTTCTCCTGACAAAGGAACATTATTCAAGAACATACTGTATACACGGATAAGAAGAAACATACAAAATGTTTTAAATGATGCACAACAAAATCCAGCAGTATAAAAGAATGCATGTGAACTCTTGCTCACCGCGCAGACTAAATTTAATCACTTGTTTAAATAGTAATAAAAATACAATCTTTTATGGATCTTGTTCAGACTACAAAAGAGGGAAATTATTACCATATATATGATTTTTATATTAGGCAGTTTTCTTTGATGAGTTGTACCGACAACTCCAAATACAGAGGCAGAAGTCTGTGTATTTTAAAGGAATTAATAATGTTGTGAATTGGAGACTTTACACAGTTACTACCACTGGCACTTTTCACCATAGTTCGCACACATCACATGATCATCTTATAGAACGTTACATTTAAAAATATATCTGAGTGACGATTTTAGAACATTCACACACCATGAGCTGGTTAAGAGGCAATGCCACAGTTGCCTCCTGTAGTGCTTTGCTGTTGAGAACAAGGACAGTTCATTGCGGTTAAAAGAAGTTAGGTATCAATGTGGTTAAGCAGCTCCGATTTACTAAAGGCCATCAACGACCAGCACTGGAGAGTGAGTTCTTTTAGAGTACAGATCCTAGAAGCGAACACCGTCATTGGTTAAAACTTTGTCTAAGGAAGTCAGTTTCTGTGCTGAAAACTATTTTCACAGAACTGAAAGCTACTGAAGTGTTTGAATATAAATACTTTGCCTTCTTGTTACCATATTTATGACCAAGTTCTCTGAACCTTTGGGATTTCCTCGCGGGGATGTGTGCTCTCGCGTCCGTCTCACCCACTAAGCTCCCGCCTCCAGGCCTCGACGCAGCGGGGATTCACCGGGGAACCAACCCTCTGCTCACCGGGACGCGTGGCTGCTGGACAGGGATGGGAGCCACGCGGTGCAGAGTCGGGCTGGGCGAGAACGCTCGGACGCGCTCGTGCTGTGAGTGTCATTCAGGGAAAGCAGGGACCTTGCCGAACCGCGCACATCGCCAACAATGACCACTGCTGTGTGTGGAGAGGACTCGTGAGGGACGCGCCCGCTCTGCCCTGTCATCTGTTCGCCGGGAAGTAGTTCGGGTCCAGGTAATTGTAACTGGTGCCCTGGGACACGCAGTAGTCTCTGTCTAAGAATGTCTCTGACCTGTAAACAGGCTCTAGCTGGTGATCTTCCTTGTGAATATCTGTTTCGTGTCGGCTGCGGAGAGAGAGACAGAGCACAGACTCATTGCGCGGCACTGAATGCACGTGGTCTGCACGTTACAAAAGCCCACAGCCGAACCTGTCCGGTGTACTAATCTGGCCAAATCTTCCTTTCGTGGAAAGCCACCCAAGATACGGCATGAAAGAAAAACTTTATACTCACTCAGAACAAAACTGAATTCCCAACGTGTGGATACTTTTTGAAGAAGTTTGGAGATCAAGTTCACTGGCTGAGAAGCTCTGTCCTTGTCAAATTCTGGTTTTTTGCTTTTGGAACCGGAGATCGAACTCGGGACCTTGCGCTTGCCAGGCAGGTGCGGCGCCGCTGAGCTACATCCCTGGCCCCGTCCTTGCCAAACTTTAAGACCACAGATGCAGAGAACACTTACCAGTCCGAACAAGAATCACAGAAATCCAAAGACATCTCCGGGGGACAATCCTGGCAGTGCCACCGAACACCCTGGATAGGTTCCATGCCACAGTTATCACACTGCAACAGATTCCGGGAGAAAAAGCATCAGGCTGTGCTGCTTTACACGCTCTGCCACTTACTGTCCGCTGGAGAAACAGTCTGTCCTCGCACTGACAGCATGGGCCACAAAAAGCGCTGTGAACTGGACATAAATTCTAGCCAAGCAGACAAAGGGCCAACCCTCACAATCAAGATTCCAGTGGGGAGAGGAACACTGTAAAGAATAATGTTTAATGCGCTCTAACTTACTCAAGAAGTTTTTAAGCACACCATCTCAAATTTGAGCATTTTGTCACCAGCAACCATTTACTTGAAAAGTATCTCAGAGGAGCGTACGGTAACTGTGAACACTGACTTCATTCCGAGGTTAAAGCCATCCAAATGCGCACAGAACTGCTCCAAGGAGGCACTGACACGAACCCGGACGACTACACCACCGACACTCCTACCTTCACTCTCCAGAGCTAAAGGCTCCTCATAACCAAGGCGCATCTGACAAAAGGCAGGTGGCACTGACCGCCTTCTGCCTGTGCTGCGGAATTCTGGGAATCAGCTGACAGCCCTTATCTACATTCTTCGGTCATCAAGCCAGCCAGAGCGGCTGATGGACTGGCCTACGAGCCATGCCTGGGTCCTGTAAGAATTACGAGGAGGAGCAAGTTTCCTCTCAGAGGCCAGAGCTGCCAGTTAGGAAAATCCCAAGGGACTGGTAAGGACGCTGACAGATCAGGAGGGGAAATCACCTAATGAAGTATGGCCAACGCTATGGCCAAGGATCAGGAGAGAGGCTAAACTGTTTGCAATTCACTGGAACAGTCACAGCATACAGCAGTACTTTCACATAAACCACCAACAAAATCTGTAATGCCACGTTTGCGGTCTCACTATTACAGCCTCCGATCCAAAGTACAGTCAGCTCTGACGGCTAACTTTTCCTCAAACCTGTTAATCGGTATGTCCATAGCCACCAGAGAGGCTCGGGACACCCTCATCTTCTGTCTCCTTCCCCCAGCCTTGCCATCCTCTAGTGTTTTTTTTTTTTTTTGGCTTCCCTCCACATGTGTGTATGACACACAAAAACCGATTATTTTACAAACGTGTGTGTGTATGATACATGAAAACTGATTATTTTACAAAATTTACCAGTAGCCAGTGATTGAGATACTCAGCTCAGAACCCACTGTCATGGTTCCTGTCTAAGTCCTCCTAAAGCCCCGTGCACTTGCAGGTGGGCTCTGCGGAGGTGACCGACCAAGGGGAGGAGGTGGTCACACAGCCACCACACCATGAGCTCGCACCTCTGCCAGGCCGCCCTGCCTTGGAGCCAGCTGACTGTGAACTGAAACCTCTGTGGACCACGGGTCAAAAGAGACCTCTCTCCCCCTAAGTCGTGGGTGTTGGTATTCCTTCAGAAATACAAATTTCACATACGATCGGCTTAAAATCTTTCCATGGCTCCCGAACCCCTTAGGATGCTTTAAACTCTTAGGCAAAAGCCTTCCACAGCCTCTGCCGCCCTCCACTATGAGCACTTAGTGGCGCTCCACTCTCTGGCTTAGCGTCTCTAAATTCCTTGCGAGAGTGGGACAGTGGCCAGGCAGCGACTGAGTCCTTCCTATTTCCTCCCGGGTCTCCAGCACTTAGTAAAGTGCCGGGAGCACAGGGGTCCTTTCCGATGCTTCGGAGCGGGCGGGTGAGTTCTGTCAGCTGAGACAAGCCCACCTGCACAGCACGTCCTAGCCCATGAGGAGGACGTCCCTGCAGCAGAAGTGTGGCCCACGACTTGGCACACGCAAGACAGGCAGGACACACCGGTCCACACACGGCTTCCAGGGCCGCTTCTCACCTTTCAACCGTGAAATGCTGTAGTAAGACTGAGTAGACGGTACCTTGAAGCCCATGTGCTGTACAAATCCACTTTCAGCTTGCATTTGCTGAAGTTTCTGCTTCTTTAACTTTTTAAATTGTAACAGTTCTTTATATTCCGGTAAATTCCTATACATGATTGGAATAATTTCTTCATCCTATGGAAAAGAACACAACACGGCGCAAAAATGTTACTTCAGCAGTTAAATTAGCTAAGTGCAAGAAATACTGATAGAGATTACTCTTCTAGACTCATGGAAATGGAAAATTAGCGCTACTATTAGCAGAATCTTACACTAATACTTGTGGAGAACTTTTTAATGCAACAGCAATGCTGACTGGTACTGGACGGCTTCACCATGCAGATCCCAGGGTCCAGGGTGCGACTTCGGCTCTCAGACACAGCCACACGCCCACCCTGTCTCTGGACGGCCACATCTGCCTCAGACTCCTCATCATCTGCCCTCCTAGGCCACGGCAGTTCCCCTTCCCCAGGCTTACAGATGTTTACACTTGCTCCTGCACACAGGACACAACCAATCTCTGCTCTTGCTTTCTGCTCTGCATTCCCACAGTGATCAAAGCAGTCCACTTTGCTCTGACTGAAAAGGGGACAGACTGAGTCACAGTGACTACACAGAACAGACTATAAACTGTACATCAAGTTGCAGACAGCATAAAAACTGATCTATAAAGTGCATACCAAGTCTTCAGGTACGTACACCATGTGACTGAAATCCAGTGAATGTTAAAAGTAAATAAGAATCACACAGGAGAAGACACACTGTCACTGAGCCCCCTCCGAGTGTCGTCCCACCATTCAGCCCCTTTCTGAAGTAGCTCTGGACGTCCTCTTGCGAGTGCCTTTCGTTGAGCTGGCGTGGCTGCTTAAACGTCCTGAAACTGGCCCACAACATTTACCATTCATGGTCATTTTGACTCTGGGGAAGAATCAGAAATTGTACGTTGCAAGATCCAGAGAATAAAGCGGATGAGGACACACTGTGATGGTGACGTCTTTATGAGCCCGTCCACCGGATGGCACTGAGCTGTAGCGCTCACCGTATTTTTATTACACCTTGTAAAGATATTCATGAAGGAGGACTTCAGAAGTGTCTCAGAGTGCTAAGAACAATGGTATAAATGTGTTTGAAGACAGAGGGCATCTTCTGAGGGGGATTAATGGCAACGCGCTTTTTAACCAGAATACATTTTACAAATTTAAATGCACACCGTATGTTTCTGAATGCTTCTAGTGTGTTCAGAAACACCAGCCAAGCCCCCAAATGGACTGGCAACTTTACAGTCCAAAGTGCATACATCAAACACTGTCTACTCTTAACTACTGCGCACACTGCTCATTACCTGGGGCAACCCCTATGTCCACCTCTCTCCTCAGACAGCTCCTGTGGACCTCCATTCCTTCTTCATCTCCCACCCCGAGAGCCAATGCCTGCTGGGTCTCGCCTTCAACCAGAAACATTCTGCCTCCAAAATATTAAATTTAGAGTTCTCACCTAAAATGTCACTTTCCACTTCTCTTGAGCTCTGACTCCAAATTTTAGTTTTTTTAAACCTCACTGAAATGTCTAATCACTGTCCCATTTCCTCTTAACCCAGTCTACCCACACCCGACCCCCACCTTCGCTACCTCCCATCAGTCCCGCCACTCCATGTGGAGAGTGCACACCCCGTCCCCTAACCCCGGGTCCCACCAAGTCCCAGTGAGAACAGGCCACTCCTACCTGTCCCTCCTCTATGCCAGCTACTTTAACTATTAGGCTTATTTGCCAGTAAGCAAATGGACTCATGTAGGAATTGTAGCCCTTGCCCAAGGTCATACAATTAATTAATTGCACGGTTGGGTATTTGAAACCACATCTGCCTACCATACTCAGTAGCCCAAGATGGAAAGTTCGTCCCCACCCCTCCACCTGTTCCTCGCCAAGGAAGTCTCCCATGGCTTCCTGATGTCAGCACAGCGCCAGTCCGAGGTGCTCAGGAGCAGAGCAGGGGCTCCAGGGCCTCTCTCCTGCCTTTCAGTCACTGCAACGTCCCGCCAGGTGAAGTTGTTCCATGACAGTCACCACCTCCCCAGCTCAGCCCCGAGACACAACATAACTAACGGCGTAGGTGCACAGCTACATCGTGGCTCAAATTACATAGAGAGAAATTTTACAAGGAAATTTACTCCGTTCAGATATTTAAGATATTTCAGATGTAAGGAGAACAAATACTAAATTTTTAACTTGCATTTTAAGTCTAAGAATATCAGAAAATTTGCTCAGCAAGTCTAAGATTAAGGAAAGATAAATCAATTCACGGCCAGCAGGATGGCCACAATTAAAAAAAAAAAACAACAGAAAATAACAAATGTAATCATGTAAAATGGTGTTATAAAACAGAATTACCCTATGACCCAGCAATTCCATTTCTGAATGCATGCCCCAAAAAACATGAAGGCAGGGACTCAAAAGGTATCCACACACCCCTGTTCATGGCAGCCAAATGACAGATGCAACCTAGTATCCATCAGCAAATGAATGGATTTTTCAAAGTGTGATATATACACACAATGGAATATCATTTAATCTTCAAAAGTAAAGAGCACAGGGAAGAGCATCTGTTTCGTATGCATGAGGCTCCCAGTTCAGCCCTCAGCACCTCGGGCAGCACCATGGGGGGGGGGGGGGGGGGGGGGG
>NW_022900945.1:12083747-12101746 GCF_012274545.1 Fukomys damarensis
GTGACACGCTGCAGAACAGATGGGCCCTGAGGACATCGTGCTCAGGGAAACTCAGGAAAGTTCAAGGCTTATGTGTCCCTCAGTGTCCTCCCGGAGTTGGTTTCAGGGCCGGAATACACCAAATGCCAAGGCTGCTCAAGTCCCTTACGCACACTGGTACAGAATCTGATCTGACCTCCTAGATACGCTGTCTCGTCCAGCGTACTCATGGGACCTCCTACTGCGCGAATGAATAGTTGGTGCCCTGACTGCATGGTTCGGGGAGTCCCTACTGCGCGTGTTCCACACAGAACGATCTCTTCCCCAACAGCTTCAAATCAGGGCTGGGTGAGGGCACAGGACACATACAGCGGACACGCGGCTGCAGACCCAGAAGGCTGTCTGTGTGCTTCCAGTCTGCGGAACCCAGAGAAATCAAATTCACAGGCACAGAGTGGAACAGCGGCAGCCAGGAGCTGCGAGAAGCAGGAGAGGAACAGCTACCATCGAATAGGTACTGTCTCGGTTACTTTTCTTGTTGCTGAGACAAACTACCCAGCATCCACAGTGAAAGGCAGGCACCAAGGAAAGGAAGTATGGCAGAGGGGCAGCACAGGAAACAGCAGGCGGCAGGAGGAGGGCAGAGGGAGGGCAGAAGGCAGCAAAGCAAAGCAGCAGCACGCAACGGTGGCAGCCCGCTTCGTGCCCTTTCGTCTCTCCAGGCCACGTGCCTTAGGGCAGACAGCACTCACATACAAGAGCGTGCGTCCCTCACCCACACCCAGAACTGTGCCAAACCAATCGGGGGACTGACTCAGTCACCCGTGATCTCAGCATCTCGCACTGTAGACTCAGCCACCACCGAAAAGCCGCACCTAAGACCGCGTGAGGCTCGGGGGCACACCAGACACCAGCCATGACAGGTACAAAGTTTCAGCTTAGTGAGACGAAGAGCGCGCCAGAGACTGGTTTACAATAATGTGAACGACTTACCACCACTGAACTTATAGTCAGAAATGGCCAAAATGATAAATTTTATGTTGCGTGTATTTACCACAAGTTAAAAAATTTAAACCTCACTTACTCATAAATAGATTTCCTGGCTACAAACTTTTAAATCTGCTTAAACAGAATTTCTATTAGGACTAAAGCAGTGTATAGATTTTGATACTAAGAAGTTATATGCATGCAATCTCTACAGCTGCTGTCTTGATTTTTGAGACAAGGTCTCACTATGTAGTTCTGGCTGGCCTTGAACCCTCTATGTAGCCCAGCTGGCCTCAAACTCCTGGCAATCTTCCCGTCTCAGTCTTCTGAGTGCTGAGATAACAGGAGTTGTCATCATATCCGTCTCCAGCTGCTGCTTAAGTCTATCAATTTTACCACTGGAGGGCTCATAAATGTATTTTCTAATGGTCCTGGGATTGAACCCAGGGCCTCAGACAGGCTAGGCAAGCACTCTCTGCGGGCTGTAACCCCAGCATAAATACACTAAGATCTTAAATAGCTGTTTTAAGGAACCAGAATGATTTGAACTGATGTTCATTAAAAAATAAATAACAACAAGAAAGTTAAATCTGACTTATTCTGCTGTTCAGTCAGTCTTGTCAAATGGGACTTCAGCGAAATATGGCCCCACTCTTATCTGGGGACTCTGATCGTCCTCAAGAGCCTCCCTCACTGCCACTGTCCCAGGCCCTTCGCCTAAACCCCAACCCTAGGGAGGTGCCTCACCCACCCCCACCTCCCCTTGCCCGGGGCCTGGGGCGTGAGTCCTCAGACTTGGCACTGAGCTACGTTCACAGCCTTTTTTTTATTTGGAGACAGAGTCTCGCTAAACTAAGTGGCCACGTTGCCCTAGCTGGGCTCAAATTTACACTTTTTCTGGTATTTCTAAGTAACTGACAGCACCTATTTTTCCTTTGAAGCACTTTAAAAATGTTTTAAACTTACTGATCTGTCTATACAGTATATTTTCCCATAACACTAAGATTTATAAGCGCAGAGATCATAATATTTTAGTCATGACAGCATGTCAGACCCCTCGCAGGACTGATAGAGAGCAAGTTTAGATAAATATTTCAAGTAAGTAATTCTAATAACCAGAAAGCAAAAAATTATACAAAATTGCCACATTAAAAGACACAGCAGACAATAGCTATTTTTTTCAAAAGGAAAGTTTAAAAGGAAAAGCATTCTAAGAATACAGTCAGTATATGATTAATTAGCAAAATAGAACCAAAGCATTTACTTTTATTTGCTGACTTTTTACTGAAACCTGTTCCAACAGAGGATCAAGAAAGATATATGGTAATCTTTATGTCCTGTAAGGAAGGCATCAAATTGAGAAACTGAGTTTCAGGAACAGCAAAATAACAGATAGGGTAGGATTAATACAACAAAAAGAATCCTTACGAATGGAAAGTAAAATGAAATGAATTTAGCCAAATTAGCATTCCAACTGGTGTCACAACCAAGGAATTATGTGAGGATTTAAAAACTAATTTGATTTTACTTTTATTCGGGCATATCCTAAAGTGAACAAGGCCCTGGGGAAAACTGTGTTTTCAGTAATAACACTGCTGATGGAGGATGAGCAAGGGGCAGAGACCACTGTGCAGGCAGCACTGAGAACTGGAATTTTCAGTGTGGGAGATACAAGATGCATATTTAGGATCAACAAAGGTAAGGAGAAGCCCTACATTTCTTAAGGTGAATTTGAAATAAATTTATAATTATGTTGTTTCTCATCCCTAAACAAAAATATGGATTTCCTAGCTCTGTTTGCTAAACGGGCCTAGAAACAGTAACCAACCTAGCAGCGAGCGGTGTTTCCAGAAGCACATACAGCCTCAGACACCATTTCCCAGCAAAAGGAACCAGGATCACTGCAGGTCGGGGCAGGGAACATCGAGGACGCAAGAGGCGAAGGAAACGAACACCAACGCGCTGAAACACATCCTGCCTTTCTGTTCTTATCACCTTACAGCTGATGAGGGGAATTACTTTAGAGATTTCAAAAATAAATGAAAAAATCAAAGAATATCACTATTGTCACATCCCATGAATTCGGGGATCTCAGCCATAAAGAGCCCCAACCACACTGAGGAGCGTGTGAAGCGGCCCTGCCTGCCCCAACTGTCACCTGATCCATCCTGACCAATCCCGATCGACCCTGATCGACCCTGCACACCTGCCAGGAAATTCAGGGGACACAGGAACAGCTCAAGTGACAGAGAAGACACGCAGCCAACAAAATCCACACTGTGGTATGCGCCATTTCATTCATAAATAAATCAGTACATGTGAGCAAAAGAGAAAACAAACTCTTTCTGATTTATTGCTCTATGAGGCTCCAGAAACAAATTAGAAAAAATAAATCTTGAGATGACTGGGAAAATATGAAATTGACCGTATTATTTCATTTTGTAAGGAATTACCCCTCTATGAACAGAACTGTGTGATGTGTGGGACCTGCTCCAAAATAACCCAGGGCAGAGAGCCACGAAAACCAGGCTGGCACAGGAAGGAACTGCTGAAGTGCCGCGTGAGCGCCTGAGTTCATTACGCTCTTCTCCCCACTTATGTACGTGTTGAGATTCTCTTGATAGAGAACTTTAAATCTGACCAGGTAAGAGGAACAAGGCGGTATGCACTGAGGAGCAGGAGGAACCATTAGCGAGCTGGCGCCGGGCCCGTCCCCCACCGTGCGGTAACTGCAGCGCAAGCGGGACTCACCGACGCCTCCTCGGCCGCGGCGCCCCCGTGGCTGTGGCAGCAGGGCCGGTCGTCGTCCTCGTCCATGTACACTGGCGGACTTTCATTTGCTGAAGTTTCTGCTTCTTTAACTTTTTAAATTGTAATAGTTCTTTATATTCCGGTAAATTCCTGTACATGATTGGAATAATTTCTTCATCCGACGCCTCCTCGGCCGCGGCGCCCCCGTGGCTGTGGCAGCAGGGCCGGTCGTCGTCCTCGTCCATGTACACTGGCGGTTCGTGCGAAGTCATGAAAGTGGAAGGTTTAAAGAGATGCTTATTAAGGGGGTGCTGTCGTCTGCTTGTCGAAGACTAAGTGAGAAAACAAATTTGTAATTGTGACATTAAAAGGAAATCGTGACAAGGCGGAAGAACATGGAAATATAAATGTTACTTCCAGCAAGCCTGGGGAAGCGTTTGACTTTTTCGCTTCTCTCCTTTAGTACAGCACTGCTTCTCCTACATTTTCTGGACTTCTGACCTTTGAAAAACAGAATCCCACACAGCACAAACGCGGGAGAAACACCTGGACAAACACCTGGACAGCAGCACCGTGAGCCGCACACGGCCTCTGCCAGCCTTTACCCTATCTGTATTCAAAGCCAGCAGCATTAATTTCCTTTTGATCATCTTACTGAAGATCAGGGAGCTAGATGTGAAACTACTCAGAGTAAAAGGCAAGTTTCCATAACAGGTCTGAAAACAATTACCTAACGCTCACTTTTTCCGAACTAAAAGGAAAGTTTCCACAGTATGATAGGTGACTCAAATAACTGCCAAACACCAACTAACTGCATACCAGGCAACGTCACTTAGTCCTCATAACATTCGTGGGAAGCAGTTATCACCTCTAACTTAAAGGTGAAGAAACGGACGCTGAGTTCCTGTTCACTGTGCTGCCGGCAGACAGCGGTAGAAGTGGGACTGCAAAGTAGGCTCGTGGGTAAAAAGCCCCTCACTCTCTACCACTATGCAAGAGTAGTCCTGCTTACATGGTGGAAAACCACCATTCTATCTATTTCAAAACTTTTTGTTTTGTGAGACAAGGTCTCACTTTGCAGTTCAGGCTGGGCTTGAACTCACTATGTGTAGCCCAACGCGGCCTTGAACTTGCAGCAATCCTCCTGCCTCAGCTTCCCAGTGTTCGCGTTATAGATCCACACCAACACATGCGACCCAAAATTTAAACTTTGACCATGGCAAAGAATCACTGGGACTAGGGCTGTGCTAGATCTTCATATCGAAAATGTCTGTGAACTGAAAACACAGGACACCCAAAGGAAGGAACATATTTAAGTTTCTCTAGTATCCCTTCTGTTATCATCATCCAAGCTTAGCTGTGAGAACAACATGTCCATAATGACAGCTTTGAACCTAATCAAGAAGGCCAGGGGGATTTAGCTCAGTGGTTCTGGTGTCTGCCTTGCAAGCTCAAGGGCCTGAGTTCAATCCCCGGTAACAAAAAAATAAAAGAAACTAATCAAGAAAATGAAAGCCATGAAGTTCACCACTGGTTATCAAGGTTCCAACCCTCCAAAGTCAGAGCATGAATGCTACGTATCTAAAGGTAAAAGATGTATCTGGGGAAGAGGGGTAAATCCAAAACACTCAAAAGGCAAAGTGAAACAAGTTTCAAAAGCTTGGTAAAACAACTTGTAAACCGTGGAGCTATATAGGCAATTTCTTAATGTAAAATTACACAAAATCGCTCCCATTGGGAAAAGCAACAATATTATATATACAGTATCGGCTTTCATATTTCTTTCTTTAGTGAAAGAGTGGTGGGGAGAGGATGTATCGAAATGATTAAAGAAATTAAAGAAAGTCAATTGGGTGCCTTTACTGTTTCCAGTTAAAACAAAAAAAACTGGTTACCGTTTAATGCAGTGTTCAGTATAAAAAGACAGCAGGCTTTTCACCATAGAGAGCGAGGAAATGCTTGGTATCAGAATGAGACCGTGAGTGGTTCTCAGGCTGACCGGCTATGCAGCTGGACAATTTCTTCATTGGACGTTAAGCCCAGCCTCCTCTTCTAGGGAGCAGTACCTGCCCCGGGACACTCAACAGTAGGGATACCAGCCACCTACTGCTCTGACCAGCAGTAACGTGAAGTGGGTAACACTGCCTACACATCTAGCCTTGCAGGGAAGACCACATAAAATGCCTTCATACGCATTTCTGTCTTGGGGTTTATGTAGCATCATACAAAACAGAAATTGATTGTACTTTTTTGAAGACTCAAACATCTTAGAAGCTTTAACCTCACAAAGGCCTAATACAAATCCAACACAAAATCTTTTAAGCAGTGATCATTCATATTACTCCCAAGAAAATAATGCAGAATCGTTAAAATTCAATGAATTTTTCTGAGTAGCAGTAATGGAATCCTATACTGCATTTATGCCCAACATAATGAAATGCTTACCACGAAGAGAATTTTATAAACCAAACAACTCTACACTGACAAACATGCACATTTTTCATAAAAATTCTGACTTTAATGAATTTAATCTAAGGTTTGCTTTCATCTCTTTTCTTCTTACCTTTTTGGAATATATATACAGGTTTGGTGTTCTGCCAGGAACCGGGATGCCAGCTTTAGTTAGCTTTATGAAATACTTCTGTACTCGGCTAGCAACCTGGGGAAATGCGAAAGCCTTTTAGCGTAAGACCACACATGATACTCAAGCAGTTTAAAAAATTACAACGTACACGTGTACCTAGTTAATGGCATTAATTTAAAATTCATCATGAACCTAAAAATAAATTTAAATTGTCAAAAATATTTTTAAGCCTGGATAAAAAATAATGTAAGTACATTTAATTTTATTGATTCCAAAGCTAAATACATATTCTCAATTTGTAAAAATGTCTTAGACAATCAGGAAATACTGAAGCAATGTCACAAATGTATTAGCACAATCTAATCAAAAAATAAATAAATATTAAGCATTTAAGACGTTAAGTCCAGGGCTGGGGATTTAGCTCAGTGGCACTGAGCCTGCCATGCTAGCACAAGGTCCTGAGTTCAATCCCCAGTACCACAAAAAAAAGAAAAAAAAGATATAAGTCCACTATATTTTTGTTAATATTTTGCAATGATTCAAAACAGAATTAACTCAAGTTGTTTCTGAAAGCAACATAAAAATACAGAAAGCTAATGATTTTCTTAAAAACACCACTCCAGCGTTCTACAGCTGGAAATGACACCACAGACCATTATTCGCCATTAAACACCTATCCATCCAACCCAGCCGCCTCTGTAGTCCTCCCCTCCGTTACCTGTTTCGCTGTCCTGTTGCCCAGTTCATCTGCAATCTTCTGCCAGCGCCGAGATTCCACCTCCTCCGGAGGGTACTTCAGGAGCAGCTGTTCAAGTTTTTTCTAAGCAAAACACAAGACCAAATTTAAGCCAAAGGGTATTCAATGTAAAGCACTAAGTTCCTACATAAATACATCCATATTTCATTTCAAAGAATAATACAGTACTCCTTTCTCAGCCTTGGGGCTTATGTTACTAGCAGCCTGCACGGAAGCAAAAGCTTCTGCATAGGAACTTAAGGGAAAATGAGACTATGAGAATGCAGCTAGAAGGACTTCTTGAAGGTCTTCTATTCACTTCAATAAAAAGCACAACAAAACAAAAAATAAGGAAATTGGTAATAAGTAAATCTTGTCAAGTATTTGACACTCCTTAGTGATTTCCACCGAACATCTTTTGCTAGAATAAGTCAGGCTTTCACTTACAGTAAAAGTACCTATGGCAAAATTTCTGCATGTGAGAATTCCTTGGATTTAGAATATTAAAAAAGGTTTCTCCTTCTTTTGTGTGGTCCTCCTATCTTCTAAGTTTTCACACAGTCTGCAAGATACACAATAATCTGGGTGTACAATAAAGGTTTCTGAAAGTTTTTAACAAACTCTAAACTCGCGGTAGCTGTAGTGTTACAATATCCACAGAAGACACACACCAGACTTCACCCCCAACAGCGCTTGCCACTGTTCAAATGTAACAGGACACCCTAGCCTTGCTTTATCAGCTGCCCCCACAAGAAAGGTTAAGACTACTTGGAGGCTCGGATTTTCTTGGCTTCGTGGATTTTTTCTCTCACAAAGCTGCATTACAAAAACATCCATTTTATTCTATCCTTTTCTACCCCTCACTCAAAACCCCAGTTTCTTCTCCCAAACAGGAGTTCACACAGACTCAAATTCAGAATTCTTTAAATGTGCAAAAAGGTATAAAAAGTACGTGTAACTCTTTTAGACTCCTGCATACAGCAACAGACACCTGACGTGTACTGCGGATTCTGGTGCTAGTGGCTGAGTCTCCCAAGCCGCGCAGCTCAGCAGCTCAGCGGGCGCCTCACCTGCTCTTCCACCGTCCACAGCTGGTTAAACGTCTCAGGTTTGGTGTCGTCACACAGCCGGCCTCGTATCATCTGCACGTAAAACAAGGCTCGTTTTTCCAAAGGGAAAATACAAAGACTACTCTGTGGCGGCTGAGTAACACCTATTGTGGAACTTTTCACAATAGTTCGGTAAATTTGTTTTTTAATGTATAAACAATTTTTTTTTACATTTACATTCTTACATTTGGTTTTATATCCATACTCCTAACAATCCTTTCTTTTTTGTTTTTCCCAGTACTGGGGATTGAATTCAGGACCTTGCACTTACCAAGCAGGCACTGGCACCACTGAGCCAAATCCCTGGCCCAAACATTTAAAAAATGTTTTCTTTTTGGTACCTGGGATTGAACTCGGGACCCTAACAATCCTATCATATAGATAGTAAACTCTCTTTTTAAAAAAGCACACGTGGGTGAAAAATGGAGAAGAAAAAAAAAAGGTAACACGTCTATAACCAACAGGGGCAAAGCCAGGACAAAACTCCTGGTCTCATTTCACTATACACTGTATGCTGTGTAGCTATCTAGCTGTATAGCCCTGGCTGGTCTTGAACTCACTATCCTCCGGACGTAGTTACCTGAGAGCTGAGATTATAGGCACACACCATCACACAGTTTAAGAGCCTCTTTGTATTTTACTTATTATGTTTCTGAGACAGGGTCTTGCTATGTAATTCAGGTTGGCCTTAAACTCTCAACAATCCTCCTGCCTCAGCCTCCCGAGTGCTGGGATTACAGGTGTGCACCACCACACTCAGCTATTTTTATAGTAAAAGTATGTCAATCCAAGAGTGGTGCCATATGCCTATAAGCAGCACATTAAGAAGCTGAGAGAGGAAGATCTCAAGATCAAAAACAGCCAAGGCAATTTAGCAAGATCCCGTTTCAAAATGAAAAAGGGCTGGGAATGTAACTCAGTGAGAAGGTCCTGGGTGCAATCCTCTGTCTCACCAAAAAAAGTCTGCCATGTGTCAGACGTTCTAAGCGCAGGGCATGCGACATCCATTTAACCCTCACCACAACACAGGCCATACAACTGCATTTTTATGTAAGAGGGAACTACAGCTTGCCGACTTTTCAGAACACAAAACAGCAAAATGTTACAACATTTTGTCTAAACTCTAACGTCCTACCCCAGTGTCAGTTACTCACCTGAGGACGGCTATGAGAGCCTTCTGGACCATCACTCAAGGGCAACACAGAGTACGAAAGGGACTCTCCGTCCTTCTTAGGGTCCACAGGACTTTTTGGTCTAGCAGGTAAACCTACTAAAGGCAAAAGTGTGCATAGATTATTAAAGCAAGACACTGCCAGATAGTTCTCTAATTAAATTCTTATCACATGAGTTCTTACCTTTATCAAAAACTAACTTAACTCTCCTAGTATGTCTTTTACGGTTTTTAAACTCTCTTTCAAAGTTCCCAAGGCTACTGGTGTATTGGTCCCATACAATCTCAGGCAACTGGACAACTCTCTGTGGATATGGAAGCCCTATATCAGCCTGGAAAAAAACACAACAAAACACAAGATAAATTTAGTTCAAGAAATAATCAACTATGCGCCAATTTTCAGACTCTGAATTCAACCACCCAGAACATCTCTATTCACTAACAATCTAACAATGAAGTTGGTTGAGACATTAAGTCTAAACATTAAATGCTGAAGGCATTTTTCAATTTACTGAAAAGAAAAATGAATTTTGTAAAATATAAGTACCACTTTGAAACAGTGTAGTGTAGTATGTCCATATCCAGAATATCACTAACATACCAAACATAAATGCCAAGTAAACATGTATTGTCTCAGAGAAAAGCATGAGATGTTTAATTATAACAGATATGTGACACACAAAATTCTTTTTAAATATACCCCATATGTGTGACCTATTTGTAAAATCATGAAGTATTTTCATGATACATAAGCCTTTACCACGTTTACAAAAACTATGACATCTTTTCATCTCTTTTCTTTTCTATCCTTTTCATTTTTTTCCAGTGCTAGCAATCAAATCCCCTAGCCTTGTTCATGCTAAACATATGTTCTACTACTGAGTTACCTTCCTCAGCCCAAAACCAGCTCCAGTTGTTTGAAATTCAGTTATTTTACCAACCATCATTAGAGAAATCATCCGTGGTCAAATTAGTAAACCAGGCCACTCTGTTCTCCATGTTGTGATAAGGATTTAGGTATATGCACTTGTCAGAACTACATAAAGATACCACTGGGATTTATCGATGTCACTGTATGCAAATTTCACCTTAAGAAATAAAGTGGGCTCAGTAGTAGAGTTCTTGCCTAATCTGCCTGAGGCCCTGAGCTCCACTTGGAAGGAAAGAAGGCAGGAAGGAAGGGTGGAGAGAGGGAGGGAGGGAGGTCCAAAAGAATGCTAACTACATACACACTGAGGAGTTTTAGTGCTATGCATCTGAAATGATTAAATGCACTCTATCTATTTGAAATAGGTTGAAGTGATGGACAGAATGATAGATGTGATGAAGCAAATACAATAATTTAGGTGATGGTTTAAGTGTGTTGATTATAAGACACCTGCAATTTTTCTGTGTGTTCAAAATTCTTCATAATGGGGGGGGTCGGGTCATAAATATGAAACCAGCAAGTAAACTCCTATGAAGGAGTTCTGTTCTTAGTTTTTACTTTGCTTACAACATAATACATCATTACCATTATCATAATATTACGTATTATGTGAAGATTCAACTTTTTAAAAATTAGAAGATGGGGTCTTTTAAAATAACGATGAAAATATAAAATAAATATGCCAAGTCTCTGGGAGGCTAGGACAGGAGGACTGTAAGTTTGGGTTCAGCTTAGGCAACTTAAAGAAACTCCACAAGGCCTTCTCTCAAAATCCCACCAAGCCATAAATGTTCTCTACATTCTATACAGCAAATCTCATTAATTTCACATTGGGAATTTTTAGATGTGCAATGAAACAAACGATCACATTATCAACTCAATATGGCATATCGAAAGTATGCGTGAGTTAATAAAAAAAGAATCAAACTTCTACATCACACCTAGTAGAAAAAAATTTCAGGGTGAAGAAGTAAAAAGAACTGAGACACATTAGTACACATGTACCAACTCCCCATGATGAATGCAATTATTAGCAAACATAGGCTAATAAAATTTTTTAATTAAAACATTTTTTCAAAGGAATTTAAGTTGGTTATTAAAGTATCTAAATTTAATATACTGTGTTTTTGTAAAAACTATTTCTCAGTGAAAGTGAAGACAAATCCACTTGTAAACTAAACCTAGAAATGAACCAATAAATAATCAACCGCATGCAAATCTATTAGGAAATTCAGTGTTTTACTAGAAGTGTGAAAAAGGATGTTTGCCAGTAAACAATATTAGAAAAATCCAAATAATAAATTACCACATCAAATCACCTCCAATATCTGGTAGACTATGCTTTTTTCTTTTTCTTTTGTTATAATGGGAAGAATTTACTGAGAGAAAGATAGCTTCTGTCTAAGAGGCAGAAGGGGGAGACCATGCTTTTCTAACTTAGGAGAAAGAGGTGACTCATACATACTAAAGTTGTCATATATATAGAAGTTTTCTTTGAAAGGCAGCAGACTCTTTTTCATGCTTTCTTAGTCTTAATCTGTCCACACAATGCTGAGTAATAACATGCTTCTCCATTGTAGGGAGCAGGGGTGGCTCTAGCTCAGTGGCATAGCAAGCACCTGCCTAGTATGCTTTAGGCCCTAGTTCAATCTCCAGCATATCAATAATTAAAAAACAAAACAAAAAAGACAACAATCTGTGGCTCCCTAATTCATGACACTTATTATGGCATAGAGACACATCTAGTTATCTCTGTATTTATATATCCAGAAAATTATAAAAATTATATCACTTTCAAATGGTTAAGTGTTAAACATTAAGGAAAAGAGAAAGTTATGATGAATTTTCATGTTAAACTAAAGGCATTTTACAGTTAAATAAAATATATACTCTGTTCTCACAGACTTGGTTATCTATCACAACCTCAAAGACTCAAAGACACTTAAAATAGATTTTCCTTTCTTTCTTTCTTTCTTTCTTTCTTTCTTTCTTTTCTTTTCTTTTTTTCTTTTGTACCAGGGATTAAACTCAGGACCTTGTGCTTGTGAGGCACGTGCAGTGCCACTGTGCTAAAAGCCCTGGTCCTAAAATTGATTTTTTGTTTGTTTGTTTCCATCACTTTTGTTTTCTTTTGTTCATGTGCAAAAATAACCCAAAACAAAAGCAGTGAGTAAGTCTTAAAGAGCCTCTCCCTCAGCTGAAGCAGGGGAGAGAAACACTCCCAGCTGGGGAAGAGGGCAGGCAAAGCTCAGCCACACAGCAGGCAAAGCCGCTAGGGATTCTCATCTGGGCTTCACAGGGCAAGAGAAGGAGATTCTGCCGTCAGTGGCACGGACAACTAGGAGGGAGGAAATCAGATGTTTTTAAAAGAATAAATTCAGCAAAAGATAAGTTCTCTTAAGTTATTACCAAAATACCTTAGATCTTAGAAAGCACAGGTTATACCTTCTTCTGGAGTTTCTCCACAAACCCGATGGGGTTTCTGAGCGCTTCCCTCTGGTGCTTGCCGAGGCTCTCAAGGTCCTGGACTGCTTGGGAACGCTGAGCCTCGAGGACAGCAATGGTCTGCAGCAGTCTCTGATAACTACAGAGACGAGAGAGACATCTCACCACACTTTCCCAGCAACAACAAAATAAAAACTGAGCTCAAGCCACGATCTACTATTAAGTCACACAGTCTTTTTAAAGTTACCTGAAAGAGTTTAGTAAAACATATTACTGGGAATAAATGAGGTCTTCCCGAGTTACGAAGTACCTAGTTAGAAAATATCAGTTAGAGAAAGCAAAGCCTTCTTCCCCCATCTTAAATTTTTAATTCTTAAACAAGAACAGGAAATGAGAAAGCATCTAACTTTCCAACGATCAAAAGTCATTAATTAAAGAAACTGCTAAATTTTTTAAAAATCACAAAATTGTATATAAGAAGGATCACCCAATCCAGACGCTGTTAGACTCTTGACAGTGTAAGAGATTTTATTTTAGGCACTTTTCTCACCTAGAGCCACAGACATGATGCAGGCGTGGCCTTGGGTCTCAGGTTCTCATCTGCTCACCCTACACCTCCTATGTTACAGATTCGCTTCCCTTTTTCCTTAGCATTTGAGGTAAGGACAAATGCTCAGTTCTGAAGTGGTGTGCATTTACCGAGGAGTCCTAAAAGTAGCTTCTTCACTCCCCTGCTCGGAAGGGCCCATTTTAGTCCAGCTGACAGTTTTAACCACACACATCTATGACCTGTCTCTACCCTGAAATCTCACTGCAGTACGCAGTAGACACTAATAACCTCATTCTCACACCAACCCCTTCACCCTGCCCCTCACGTCAGTACCCATATGGAAAGCACTCATTTACATTTCGCAAAAAGAAACATGAAACAGTCACTCCAAGCTCGCTTTAAAGCAAGTGTTTAAGCCCCGGAGTTGCTGGGGCAGCGTCTTCGCGGTGCGGTCTCCTGTTAGCCCGGGAAACCTGAGGCGGTGCGCGCAGTGTACACGGCCGGCGGCGGGCAGCGCCCTTCACAGCACTCACGCGCTCAAGGCTTTTGAACGAACGAATGAAAGGACTAGTATATCTGCAGTCAAAAGTGCACCGAGTCCTTTAAGTTCACAAGTCAGCAAACCGGCAGAGACACTAGACAGAGTCAAAGCTCGCGCGACTTGGGCTCCGCTCCACGGTGCAAGTGCAACGCGGTGCGCTCACTCCCACTTCCGGCTAAGACATCCTGTCCTCAAGGAAACGGTCACAATCAAGGTAGACTCCTCTCAAGCCAGGGACTTCTTTTAAAAGTTGGGATTTCCCAGAGTGGGGCACAGGCGTCCTAAGTCGCGGCTGGCCGAGTCACACAGGCCGGAGGGCCTTCCATCCAGCACCTGCCCAGCCTCCACGGCCACCACGGTCAGGTCGGGACAGGGTCGGGACAGCCCAGAGGACGCGGCAGGCCTCTCGCACGCTGCCTGCGGTTCTCTCCACACCTCCCAGCCTCTCGGAGCAGAAGCAAACCTGCCTCGACCTCTCCATCTCTGCTGTGAGGAGGAGTTACACTCAGCGCCACTTCTTAAATGATTTGAAATTTCTTAAGTTTCAGCAAACTTCTGTAGGCCAGTAACAATCAAAAAGGCACAAGAAGAGAATCTTAAATATAAGCTGTGGCTGACCCTAGGCAGGAAAGCCTGTAACTAAGCCAATAGCTATGATAACAATGTTTCTGGATGTAACTTACTGCACAACAAATCTGACTTTAACAATAATTCCAAAGCTGGGTGTGGTGGCGCACTAATCCCAGCACTTGGGAGGCTGAAGCAGGAGGATCGCTGTGAGTTCGAGACCAGCCTGGGCTACATAGTGAGCTCTAGATCAGTCTCAACTATACAGTGAGACCCTGTCTCAAAAAACCAAAAATAATAATAATAATAATTCCAACAAAGATGGCAAAGAAAGCATAACTCTTCACCTCCAATTTTACTTCTTTTTTATAAGTGAAGACACAATGACTATCAGACTGGAGAAGACTGTAGGAAAATAATAAATTCAAGTCTTCTCTCCCAGGTAATCTGAATCATTCCCCAGAATACTCAGATTTTACCAGTTTAAGATTACAATATACATCCCTGTACATTATGAATTATAAAAAACTACAGTAACATCTAAAAAAAAACAGCACAATGTAAACAAATCAATTTTCTGTCCACCTGCCCACTCACTCCACCTGCAGAAGCAAACTACAAAAGCTGTTCCAGGCTAGAATCCAAGGCAGGATTCAGTTGTTCATTAATTCAACAATTACTTGCTAAGAAAACAAGGCAGTATCCTAAAAGCTTTCATCATCACCAAGATCAATCAGATGGACTTCAGAAAGGGGAACCAGGGTTACATCAGCCAGGAGGAAAGGACAGCACTGGAGAGAGAGAGCCACTGGACTGACCCATCTACTTTTTTTTTAAATCCATCTACAATAAATTAAAAAAAAAAAAACTCAAGCAGAGTCAAAATTATCAGGGGAAATGACCTCCACGGCTGGTCAGGTCATACCTGCCTATGAATTTAGCTCTACTTTCAGAAAAGGTTAATAGGGAGAAAAGATAACTGAGGAGCTATGTGGTAAGAATTAGTAATAGTGTCTAATATTCACTGAGTATATACCAGACATAACATTATCCTTACTCTAAAGAAATCAAGCTCAAGGACCCAAATTCGATCCCCAGTACCAAAAAAAAAAAAAAAAAAGATAAAGCAATCAAAACACAGATAAATTAACTTGCCAAGATCATAAAGTGGAGGTGTAATGGCTGAGAGGAATCATTAAAGGCTTGTAATATTTAGCCAAAAACTGAAAACATCTAAAAGAGCATTATTTCAAGCTTTATTAACAAACAACTATGTAAGTACATTAAAAATGAAAAAAAGTTATTTTACGGAGTATGAAGGGTCAAACCAGGAGCAGATTGGTCTTTTTCTCTTTTTTTCTGGTACGAGGAATCGAACTCAGGGTCTCATACTTGCTAAGCAGCTGCTGCACCACTGAGCTAAATATCCAGCCCAGGAGCTGGTTGTGATAAAAGCACAATACCAAGAGAAATCTTGTCTCAGTCAAAACCAACAGAAGCTGGTAAGATAGTACTCAATCACCACAGATTTCACCCAGATATTTAAAGAAAATTTTAAAACATTAAAATTCCTAAAGTGTTTAATGCCATTAAAATACGCTACTTCCACTTTTGCTTCGTCACTGAACCAAGTTAAGAGAACAGAAATCTTAAAATTACACGTTTTTGCATGGATCCAAGTATACTTATAGCTTCCCTATAAAGATAGCATTGTATTAAATCTATAAAACATCTATTTTCTAAAGCTGAATCTTACACAATGCTAAGAATACTGAGCTTATCTGGAGGCAAAAAAATTCATTTTATTTTTGTTTCAGGCCTTCAACATAAAGACAGTGTTTTTATATTTAGCTAAAATAAAATACAAATGCCTTTCAAATCTATATCTAAGTTTTTTCCACTACCTTTCAGTATCCAAGTCCTCTTGAATTCCTTATTCACATCTGTGAATATAAAAACATTTATATAAAAGAGTATATAGGTAAAGTCTTGATGTCTGAAAGAGAATATCAAGGATTTAGCAAAGTTAAATCTACTGTCCAACTTCTAGGTAGTAATGTTCCATATACTGTAATCAATACAGAAGGAAAGGAAGGACAAAAGGAAAAGTTTTATTTTCAACTACATCATACATCGTAACGTTTTCCAGAGAACCACATTTCCCTTTCTATTGTGGAAGTGATCCTCAAGGTTACATGGGGGCTGGGATGTAGCTCAGCAGTTAAGGTGCCTGCCTAGTTTGCAGAAGGCCCACATTGCGATCGCCAGACACACACACACACACACAAGATTACAGGGGCACCAGTAATCTTAAAAAACTAATGAGGAAACATTTTTCAAAATTTAGATTGGGGATATTCTGCCAAAAGGTTTGGACTGATCCTTCAAAATAGTCATTAATTAAATAGTATGACTAAAGACCTGAAGGGCAGGGGCTCTGTTCTAGATAAGGAGTCTGCAACCCATGGCTTGCTTAGTTTTATAGTTTTACAGGAACACAGCCACACTTTTATTTGTTTACATAACAGAGAGTGGTGTCGATGCAATCTTTACTACATGGCCTGAGACATTTCCTATATGGATGGCCCTTTTACAAAGTTTGCCAAGCCTTGCTCTACAGCCCCTATAAAGAATAAATATAGATAAGACATATAAGAGGCAAATGTAAATCGGATTAGATCCCATGGGTGGGGGAGGAAACGATTATAAAGACATCTGTTAGGATAAGTTTTTTAAACAGAGAGTGCAGAAACTGTCCTATGGCACCAAAGTTAAACTGTGGGGTATAATACTGATATTTAAGGCCACATAAGGCAATGTTCCTGTTTTTTCATACTGAAATCCCAGAGTGGCAAGTCTGCGTGCCTGGGGAAGTAGCTCTGTGGCAGAACACTGGCCTAAAATGCACAAGGCCCTGGGAGGGATCCCTAGCCCTGCAGAAAATAAAAGTAATGAGCACCACTTGGGAGGAGGTAGTCCAACCCAGGGCTTTGCGCATTGCTAGGCAAGAACTCTACCACTGGGCTGCCATCCCATCTCAGCCCCCACCGCTAAATGGCTCAGCAAAAATTTTTAAAAAGTGTATTGTAACAGATGGGAAGGAGGAGAAGGAAAAGGAGAAGGAACTTTAAGCTGATGAACTCAAGTGCAAGATATACAGGTGCTTATCATATAATTTCTTTTAACTTCTCTAAATTTTCCCAAAACTAAGAAATGAAGAAGTGTTTCTATTCTTTGCTACTGGAAAAGAGTAGCTTGATTATGCTATGAATATTTAATTTGATTAAATACAATGAAAACATCCAAAGAAGTAAGGTGATAAACAATGCATCTGTTTATTCTATAAGAAAGGGAAAGGGGTATAGAAAAAGCGGTCAGATAGTTAACCAATGTCTTCGCATGTGTTGAGCCGAAAGAAATATAAGCATTTATACTCAGTATAGAAGAATAGCATGCATTCTCCATTCAACAAAACTGTGTAAACTGGTTTTAAGAATATAGTTTAAGGCGGGCATGGTGGCACATGCCTGTCATCCCAGCACTCGGGAGGCTGAGGCAGGAGGATCGCTGTGAGTTCGAGACCAGCCTGGGCTACACAGTGAGTTCCAGGTCAGTCTCAACTACATAGTGAGACCCTGTCTCAAAAAGCCA
>NW_022900945.1:12101885-12127808 GCF_012274545.1 Fukomys damarensis
CAATATAAACCCCAGACCAAAAAAAAAAAAAAAAAAAAAAGTTTAAAAATATCAAATTCTACCCCATTTAGCAGTTTAAAACATTTCCCTCAATTTAAATAAGTTCAAATAAGTGTGGTATTTCTATAAACACTGAGCCATGAGGTATACACATGATCTCACAATTATTCTTATGGAAGCAGAACACACAATTTAAGAAATTATCTATGTGGTGAAACAGGGGCTGTATAATACACTTTTATCTTCCGGCACTGTTAGATATGATAACATCAAAATCTTCCATCAAAATATGTGAATTTGCATGGAACTGCAAAATCACATTACCGCGATGTTCCAAAAGACTGGAGCGTTTCTGTATTCGTGGCAGTGGTCTTGCACTGGTTGGTGCACAACCCCCTCCAGCCTCGAACCCCAAGGGAACCACAGATGCAAATACAGTTCTTTCTAAACGTATGCATCTTCATTCTAGGCCTCACACATACCCAGTACCCCAAAATTAATTTTCAAAAGAAAATGAATAGTTCACATTAAACAATTCTGTATAAAAGAAAGCAAGACACAATAACAAAATACAAACATGAAAATATATACAAGGAATAGGGAACAATAAAAACTGAGCATGCAGACTTGAAAAGGAAACAAAAATTTTAACAATATAATAATAAAGCTTAACAAGGATACATTTCTACTTCCAGAAAATTCCAGAAAACTGACTAAGCAAATTCAGGACAATCCCTTCACTGAAGATATCCAATAAAAAGCTAGAAAAAGTATTTTTAAAACTCTTAAAAGAATCAAAGAGCTAAGAAAATTGTAGGGTATTATAAGGCCAAGATGCAAGAAAGATAGGAACTACAAAGATAAAACACGTGTTGGGGTGCTTTCGCCTTTGAGCGACTTATTACCCAGAAGAGGAGACCGAGAGGCTGTGGGATGCTTCTGACAGCACAAGGTCAATGTTGAAATCCAGAGCCTAAAAAGGGGAGAGACCCTGCACTGGGCTAGGACCCTGAATGGCTCCACTCTAGCAATAAAGGTGAACAAGAAATAAACAGCTCAGAGTGGAATAGAATGTCCCAGGTTTGACATGGCTGAAGATGCACATATTCTAGACCCAGCCATCCCAGGCATCAAGAAATCCTTGAAAATAGACAGTAGGAGTCGCCCACTTATAGCAGCCTTATTCATAATCACCCCAAACCAAGAACAACCCAAATACCCATCTAATCAAAATGGTTACACAACAGGACAGAGATTCAGTGAAACATTAGACAGCAATGGAAACAGACAAATTATATTTCTGCCAATACCATAAACATGACAGATCATAAAAGAGTACATGGCATAAGGCTCCACGGTACAAGAAACTAAGCTTTCTTATTCAGAGACAGCCACACAGGTGACTGACGTTTGAAAATGGGAAAGAAGAATTTTCTCAAAAGAACAAGGGTGAGGTATAACCGAGGAACTATTTACAGAGGATTTCTGGAACGCTGTCAGTGTTTTATTTCTGATCCTGAACAGCAGTTAAACAGTTACAGGCTGTTTGATTTTGTAACGACTGTAATAATATGTAAAAAATTAATTACTGTATCGGCTATTATATAAACTTTTTTGAAAGGGAAAAGACATTTTCTAGGAAGAAAATCAGACATCATTTTAATACTTTTTAAATTCTACTTTTTCTACTTTAAAATGAGAAGAATGAAGCTGATCTGTGACTGTGAAAGCTTTTCTCTAAGAGAAACACTCTAGGATTACAAGGCACTTGGTTCTACCTGGTCACTCATTACCATACATTTTTCCTGACTTTAAATAAATTCCATTTACACCACACACACAGAAATGACATTTGTCTCTGTTCTCTACAGAACCATATCTGAGGGTTAACAGCTCCCCGACAGCTAAAAAGACACACGTTGCATAACTGCCCTCCAAGGCACACGGATTTTAAGACTCAAGACTGTGCCAAAGGCAAAGAAGGAAGCTCCTGCCCCTCCCAAAGCAAAGAAGACCAGAAGGCAGAGCTGAAAGGCATCCACAGCTGCTGCCCACCTTCCAGCAGCCCTAGACACAGTGGTCCAGAGCCGGCCCAAATAGCCTTGGAAGGCACTCGCTTCCCTTAAAGCCATCAAGTTCTCTGTTACCACTGAGTCAGTAGAACATCAAAGACGTAACGTTTGAGTTCTCTGTGGATGTCAAGGTGAACAAGTGGCAGATCAAGCAAGCTGTTAAGAACCTGCATGACACTGGTGTGGCCAAGGTTAACACCCTCAGTGGCCCGACGGGAAGAAGGCATGTTTAACCGACTCCTGATTATGGCGCTTTGGATAATGCCAACAAAATCAGGATCATCCAGAGTCTGGCTGGCTACTTCTAAATATAGTCATTTTTCATTATGAAAAACAAAATAAAAATGAGACCTAAGGGATAAATTTCTCCTACTTCACAGCAGCTGCTCAGCTGGCATTAAGTTACTTCTAAAAGGAAATTGCCAGCTGGGAGTGGTGTCACATGCCTGTAATTCAGCACTTGGGAGACTGAGGCAGGAGGATCACCCATGAGTTCAAGGCCAGCCTGGGCTACATAATGAGTTCAAGGTCAGCCTGGACTACAAAGCAAGACCCTACCTTAAATAAAGAGGACGGGCAGGGAGAGATGATCTACAATGAATCCTAAAAAAATATGTGAGATATTGACAGGAAAGGTAAAATGAGGTTAAGATATAGTGTGGGTCAAAACATACAAGAATGACAGGTTAAGTGTAGTACAAGCTAAGAACAGAGTACAGAGAAAATACAGTTCAAAGGCAAGTTGACGCTATAACGCAAAAGCCTATAAATGAGGAGTAGCAAGCTATAAACACAATGAGATCTAAAATATGCATTCCAGTCCTGTTCTGACAGGCTGTGGTCACAACCAGAGCAATTAACCTTGCAGGCTTCTCACTTTCTTCTACAAAATACTGTAGGAAATCTACTCTCTTTCCAATCCCGAAAACCCAAGAAGGGCATTCATGTATTTTTTTTTTACAGGCGTGCACCATGTTTTTAACATGGTGTCATTCATGATTGGCATTCATGTTTTTAACAAACTCCATACTGTTCTGAAGCACTTCCTGGATAAAGTAATAGCCCTCTAACGCAAAGGGAAGCAAATACAAGTTTTGAACACTATGATCCAAGCATACATTTGTATTTGTATAGTTAATGTGTCTGCAATGTGTAAGATAAACTTGAGAGAAATGAAAATGGCATTGGAAACAACATAAAAACATGTGCAGCTGATTGGTGAGATTACATTCTGAACATCCTATTTAGTCATGAGGATGTTAACCAGCAAGGGTTCTGAAAAGCAGGAAAGTTATAAAGGAGCTTAGCTGGCAAGAGCCTCTCTTCATGATATGAAAGCCTGCCACACAGAAAGGAGAACCAGACCTGTTTCATGCCATCCCAAAGTCAAAGTCATGTCACTGAGTACAAACTCTAGGGGAAACCTGAGATTCAGTAACCAAGACTTATTCTTAAATTAAAATGAAAAAATGCACAATCTACTTCATAAATCAGTGACTTCTCCAGAACTTGAGAGAGCCTAACAGATTCGGAATGACATCCATCAAACGATGCTGTAAAAGTTGTGTATTAAAAGGAAGTTTGAACCTAAAATAGCTCTTAAAAATAAATTCATAAACTCAGAAGACTGAGGCAGGAGGACCACAAGTTCAAGGGCAGCCTGAGCAACTTAGTGAGACCTTGTCTCGAAATAAAACAGAAAAGGGTTGGGAGGGAGGGGGAGTCTGCACAAGGCTCCCAGCAAAGTAATTCTTGGACAAAGTTTCTGAAGACACCAGAGAAGAATATTTTAAAAACAAAGTTCTTCAGTCTAAAAGCTAGACACACTGTAAGATTCTAATTATATATGCCAACTAGTAAAAGGTAAAACTACAGATACTTTATCAAAACCATAAACCTATTAAGTACAAAGAATGAACCCTAATGATTATTTATTTAGGTTTTTTGAGACAGGGTCTCACAATGTAGTTAAGGCTGGCCTTAAACTCACCCTGTAGTCCAAGCTGGCCTTGAACTCACAGAGATCCTCTTGCTTCAGCTTCCCAAATGATGCGATTACAGGTACACACCACCACCACACTCAGCATTTTACAATTTTTTTAAAAAGTCATTTAGCAGGGCCGGGGATTTAGCTCAGCGGTTCAGTGGCCTGCCTTGCAAGCGCAAGGACCTGAGTTCAATCCGCAGTACCAAAAAAAAAAAAAAGTCATTTAGCAGGGCCGGGGATTTAGCTCAGCGGTTCAGTGGCCTGCCTTGCAAGCGCAAGGACCTGAGTTCAATCCGCAGTACCAAAAAAAAAAAAAAGTCATTTAGCAGTTCACAGAATTCTAGGAACAAAAGAATCTGACTGCACTACAAACGTATTAGCCTCAATGACAGGGTAAGGTAGGAGGAATACCTGGAAATGAGTGGCCTTCCTAAGACTAAAGGCCAGAGGAACTGCACTTAAGTCCTATATTCTAGTTCATGTAGCATTTTCCAGGGAGATGCATGGGTTAGCAATTCTGATGCTGCTGTCTGCATGAGACAGATAGGAGATGGATGGCCAAGTCTGCCACAGCTAGGCAAAGTTATAGCTAAAGCAAGGGGAGGAGGCTAGTGGTGATGGAGTAGAGTTGGAATCATATGAACTCAAGTTTAGCTAAGATGCAGGTAATTACACATGGAAATACTTATAGATACATATGAGACAGCAGACATTTGTATTTCCCTGCTTCCTCAGTTGAGATGACTAAACGAAAGCATTAACACCCCAGATACAGTGAGCATAATTAGCACCCAAATCCTGGCTTCTCCATTAAAGGGAATATTAGGTAGGATAGTATCCTTCAATAGAGAAGATTCTAGCACTAAGGGAGAAAATACACAAAATGAGCCTGGAGTATTTTGTAGTCCCAATAAAACAGCGCTCAAAATACAAACATGAAGGGCCAGGGATTTAGCTCAGTGGTTCCCCCTCCTGCCTCGCAAGCGCAAGGTCCTGAGTTCAATCCCCGGTACAAAAAAGAAAAAAAAAAACATGAAAAACACTGCCATGTTGACCTGGGTGGTGGGGTGAGCAGTGTCAAAGGAACAGAGGAACCAAAGGAAGACTTTCTGCAGCCAATGAGTAAACAAGTTGAGCACATGTGAAGCAGTAATGCATTATAACCCAAAGGATAAAATAACTGAGTCCATGCTGATTTGGATGAATGACTGAATAAATAAAGAAAAAAAGAAAATGCCTCCTATGCAGAAGCATTCCAAGCAAGTTATTTTGTTAAGTCATCACTCCTTAAATACAGGCTACGCATAGTGATCTCCTTCCAAAGGATACAGTACACGGAGGGGAAGAAAGAACTCAGTCAAGAACCCTGGCCCTGCCTCAGCAGGGTGAGTGGTCATGGCCAGTATTAACAGCAATAAATCTTGTCAAAGGTGTACCCTTGTAGGCTGGATGAAGAGGGATTTTCATTTCTGTTGTCTTCCTTCCCCGGACCCAGAACCCCAGTGTAATCGTGAGGAAATCACCAGATCACTCTGATAACCTGACTGATGCTCAGAGTATCAAACCAGGTCTCCAACGAGCAGAGAAGCCTAAGGAGACATGAAAACTGATGTCACAGTGGGGTCCTGGATGGGATTAGGGAAAAGAGGACACTGGGCAAAAACTAAGAAACCTAAAATGAACTTCAGGTGATAAAATGTACTAATACTGATTGGTTTATTGATTACAAAAGATGTATTGTACTAATGTAAGACAGGGGAATCTGAGTGGAAAATATACAAGGAGTCTCTACAAAATGCTCTAGATTCTTTCCTAAATCTAATGTTTTTAAAAAGTTTTTTAAATAGGTAAATGTAAATTTCTCAAGCTTCTTTGTAGTTATTACTGCTTCGTATTGCAATAGCAAAAGTGTTTAGCTGAGCTTTGTAAGAGTCCACCAGCTGATAACAGAATTTGAGACTCTTTCCAATTACTGTAAAATTAAAATTATATATTAATGAAATTTATTGCCACTTACTTCTGGTTACACTTTACTGCGCAGCAATCAGTCTAATGGCTCTAGAATGCATCACTTAAAAATAATTCTCAGCTGCAGTCTACGCTTAATGTGGGAATTGATTCAAAACACCTTTTTAGATACTGTCTGTATTTTGCTTAAGAGTGGCAGCTGGTGGACCACTCCAAATGTTGCAAAGCCTTCGTCAAATAAACTTCATCTACAGTTACACAATTTGAGCTATCAAATGGCACAAGCCTCCTCGTTCACCTCCAGGGCCTCAGCACAGCAGTGACATCAAGACGCCATTATCCTGCCACAGGTACCGAGCACACCAAGTGTGTTCTGAAGAGGCGGCTGGGGAAGAGAAGAGTTAGGACGATGCAGTTCTCATACGGAATTCTACCTTATGCAGTTATCGGCCCTTATTTATACTCTCACCTTACAAATATTTAAGTATGTATTAGTTATGTTTACATATGTAATCACACTTATCGAAAACCCTTTGAGGCGGCTAGGGATTTAGCTCAGTGGTTCCACTGCCTGCCTTGCAAGAGCAAGGTCCCAAATTTGATCCCTGGTACCCAAAAAAAACCCCTGTGAGGTAAACACTACAATCACTTTACAGGTGACATAACCAAAACTTGGAAATTTAAATACTAGTGGAATATTCTCACTGTAACACTCTCCCCATAATTCAGTATTTACCCATCTCAATGTATGTATAATACTAAACTTATATCTAACGCAACAGTTAGTCTATATCTAAAGCTCAGAAACAATTTAAAATACAAATGAAAGAAAGGCAGCAGGAACCATAATGGCTCTCTGAAAGAAATAGATTTAGAATGTGTTTCAAAGGGGTTTGTTGGGTTTAGTTTTTGTACACAGGTTTCACCAATAGTCCTGAAAGTAAAGCCACTCTTCTAATGTCCTCTCTTATAAATATCTCTGAACCTACCTTAGCAGTACAGTATTAGGAGGCTAGCTTAGGCTAGCCGCATATTAAGGTCCACAATATGTCCCTAAAAAAACTCTATAAAGTAGAATATCTGTATTTTCCTTGCTTCATCTCTTTGACTTAAAACTAGTCAGGAAAAATTAGATACTTGGTCTGGTTTAATTAGAAGGCTTAAATATGCCACAAATATATTTCTACATTCTGATGCCAAAGCAAGATTTTAGTATCATTTTTCTTATTTCCAAATATTTGGGGAAACCAACATGATTCCACTTTCATGTCCATTAATTATTTGCCTATTAGGCTAATGCAGTACATTAAGGATTGGGAATACAGTGCTGGAGAAGAGATGAGGGTCTTCTAACAAAGGTATCAATCAATCAAGGGAGACAGACAATTACAACATTAAGTGTTTGGTGCTGTAGAGAAAACCACATAATGTAAAAGAGCGGCAAATAAGCAGTATCTACAAGGGTCAGAAGCAATTTCCTAAAAGCACTTCACCAGAAGCCAGACAGAGACAGATAATTAGCCAGCAGAAGCAAGTGGAAAGAGTTCCAGGGCTGTTCCAGAGAAGGGACACCACACGCAGGTTCCAAAGGGAAGGGACAAGATGCACAAGTGCTTTCGGCCCTGAAGGCTGAAAGAAGCCCAGCGCGAGTGGGCGTGGAGACAGACTGTGGGCTCCAGAGGGAGAAAGGAATCGACCACCCAGGCTCTGGGACGACAAGACTGGCGCTGCAACACCAGAGTTTTAAGGAGAACAACAATGATTTCACATTTTACAAAGATCTCTCATGTCGGAACAAGGAGAACGGATTAGACTGGAGCGAGACGAGAACACCAACTGACGAGCTGTTGTAATAAAAGGGGGAAGGTCCACTACATATTCGGGCAGTGGAACAGAGCTAGCAAGAGACAAGTGGGTGAATCTGAGAAATTCATGATGTTGACTTTGTAGGATCTGGTGATGAGACAAAAGTATCCCAGAAACCAAGAAGGGTGCTGCCTCCAGAACCAACTGTTACTGGCAAGTCTAAGAGAAAACAGTGAGATGTAGTCGTATCACACGAAAAAATCCACCAGTCAGTCATTTCGGTGGACTGATGGAGCTGAAGCTGGATTTCACTGGTGTAACAGTAAGTGAAAGATGAACAGAGCAGTGATATAAAGTAGAATCAATTTATTCAAGAAATTTAGCTGCGAAGAGGAGAAAATAAGTTGAATGGTTGTTGCCAAAGTACATGGTACATGAAATTATTTTCAGATCAGCAAAGATTTTAGTATGTTTAAATGCTGACAGGACAGGAGCCACTGGAAAGGCTGAGTAAGAGTTGGGTAAGATTCCTAAAGAAGAGTGAGAAAGAGCCGAATTATGACAGAAGACTTAGCCTCCAGTAGGAAGAAAGCCCCCCGTCCCATTTAAAGGGGTTGTCATTTTCACTTTTTAAGTGAAAATTTAGCATTCATGAGACACTCTGATAAGACCTTTAAAGCCACCTGCAGTTCTGTCATTATTATTCCCTTTTATAAAGATGAGAAACACTAGGGGTTTCCTGTACACACACCTGTATGCACACCTGTAATCCCACACTCAGAAGGCTGAGGCAGGAGGATTGCTCCTCGTTTGAGGCCATCCTGGGATACACAGTGAACTCAAGGCCAGCCTGAACTTCATAGTGAGATCCTGTCTCAAAAACAAAGCAAAACAAAATGTAAAAATAAAGATGAGGAAACAAGACTTCAAGGTTGCAAGTGACGGATTTGAACCAACTGAACCTCTCTGACTGCCAGGCCCACTACTGGGGCTAGTACACACTCTTACAACAGGTGGGCACACATGCAGGTAAATACGCAGGTTCTGGCTGAGGAAGTTCAGCTCCACTGCGTTTATTTTCTCCATGAAGTAGAAAGCTGGCTCATCTGCAAAGTGAGGGATCAGTGGCTTAATGAGAGGTAAAAGGATTTTAAACAAAATCCTTTACAAAGCTAACTAGGGAAACATGGAAAGGAACCTAAGAGGCCACCAAATGTAATTGAAAACTATGTTTACAACAGTACAAATATGCAGTGGGGTGTGACTTTCCTTCAACAGGAGCAAAAGGCAATGGGAAAGGGGATAAAAAAATGCTGGCAAGAAAACTTATGTACTTGAAGATCAGGGAATCTAACTAAGCCAGGTAAATAAAGAAGCAAGGTCAGATAACAGCAAAACCAGAAAAAGTAGAGCTGTTAAGGAAATAAAGAACTGCGTATGTTCTTTTATATCAGTAACCAGCTATTCGATTCAGAGTAAAGCAACAGTATCCCACAGAGCTCAGGACCTTGTGCTTTTGAGGCAGACGTGGTGCCACTGAGCTACATCCCAGGCCCTCCACAGAGCATTATTTGTTGACTGATAAAAATGAAGAATATAGTACTCAAATACTGGCTTCAACAGAAGATACTTACTCTAGTAGTGAATACTTGGAAGAACACTGCCAGTGGCTGACCAGATCCCACTGAGTTCTGCTGGCTGGGCTTGGGCTCTGGGCTCCAGCAACCCTTCGGCCCCAGTCTCCCTAGTGCCTGAGAACATGGGCCAGGGCTGCCAGACCTGTGAACCTGGACTTAATTATGAACACCAAGTAACTAAAAGTGGAGGCAGATGTGAATAAAACCATTGTTCTACATAATTTATGAGCATGATTCATAGGATGCTACAAGTTTTTCACTCTTGTCATGACAGTCTGAAATGAGTCACACCTGGGACTATGGGTGTAGATTAAAAATGACCAGGTCAAGTAATAAAATTAATACCAGAGCTTCCTATTGTTTCAAGACCCCAGCAACTCAAATTTCTGCTATGTTATTAAGACACTATAAAAATCCTATCTGTAAAAACAATGCCCATTGTCAAATTAGTCATTAGAAAATGTGTATGGGTTTGCATTTTTGCCACAATCTTCAGAAAGCCCTGCATATTTAATGCAGTTCTCCAGAAAGCGGAAAGGACTCACCTCTGCCGTGCTCCTTTCTCAATCACATCTCTGCCAAGCTGAGAAAACTGTTATTACTCTTCCACAAAATGTAGGGTCATCTTAAAGGCTAAAGAAAAAGTTTCTATGGGCAGCAATTCTAAGATCTACCTGCATATATCCCCAAGATTCAAAGTTAAAAATTCCACATCCCAAACCTATTAAACCAATCTATTAAGGCCCAGAATCGGCATTTTTAAATAAGTTAATGTAAATTTTACCAACTAAAATCTATGAATCATTGTTTCAAATAGATTCTCCAAAAAGAAAATAAAACAACAGCCAGGTATGGTGTCCCTTGTCTGGAGTGCCAGCACTGTGGGAAGCAAGATGACAAGTTCAAGCTCAGCCTGGACATCTTAGCAACTGAAAGCCTACCCCAGAATATGAACAAATGAATGGAAGGAAGGGAGGAAGGGAGGAAGGGAGGAAGGGAGGAAGGGAGGAAGGGAGGAAGGGAGGAAGGGAGGGAGGGAGGGAGATGTAGCTCAGTACAAATACACTGGGTTCAAGCCCCAGTACAACCAAAAGAAGTAGTATTTCTGATCTAAAATAGTATTTCTGACATATTTTTAATGACAGAATACTATTAAAAACAAAATTATCAAGTAGCAAGACATTCCTTTAAATTAAATACGAAACATAAACTATCGATAAAATCATATAAAAATAAGCAGAGTGCCTTCCAATTTAGAAAACTTTAACAGCAAAATGAAATATAAACTATGTAAAATCCTGAGAGAAAACTAGTTATTTATATTCTCAGTCTCATTAGTTTCACCATATAAAGTCCGAATGCTAAAATTTATTAAAATGTTAAAAATAAAGGATTTTTTGACACTAATGAAAATTTGGCTATCAATATCCAATTGTCTTTTTTCCCCTCAAACTCAGTCTGTATGAACTTAACCAAAATGTTAAGTTTATATGAGGTTTTCATTTTATTATTATCTGAATAGGGAAATGGGGGAAATGTTTATGATCCTGACCAACACTTTCCTTACTGACATAATTTGTCACTTATTCCACAAATGTCTACTATCATTCCACACAGACCTTCAAGTGACAGACATCTAATGCTTTATATTCCTATTTATCTTTTCATAAAAAAAAACTTTCTAGATAATAATTCTGAAAATCTTACACACATAAAAATAGATGACCTTGTAATAATTTATAATATACTTACTTCCTAATATACTCTTAGAAACCAGCATTCTACTAACATGAAGGTAACAGTCAATAGATATTTTCTGAATTTATGAACAAAAAGCAAATGACACAAATGTATTCCACAGATGGATTAAATATTTAAATTCTTAGAAATTTGACTTAAAAAAACAAAAGAAAACAGGGTCTCAATACGGAGCCCAGGTTGCCCTCAAACTCACAGCAATCTTCCTACCTCAGCCTCCCAAGAGCTAGGATTATAGGTGTAAACCTCCACACCCAGCAAAAAAACTTGACTGTTTAAAATGATCTGGGGCCGGGGATTTAGCTCAGTGGTGCTGCTGCCTGCCTCATAAGTGCAAGGTCCTGAGTTCGATCCCCAGTACCAAGTAAATAAATAAAATGATCTGTTTTAAATAGCTCTTAAACTACTGAGAATAAACTATTCCCCCTCCTGTAACCCTTGCTAAGTAAAGCTTGTTTGTATCTGCAGTGTTGGACACTGAACCAGGACGGCCTTGATCGTACTTGGTAAGTGCGTCTGCCACCAGGCCTAACTTAAAAGTCATTATTAACCAAAATAGATTAATCTTGTAAAACATTTTACCACGAGCTTTCAGCATGTGAAGAATTACATATGTAAAGATTAAAAGAGATCAGTACATGACACTAGTTATTTTTCAAAATATAAGGTCAAATGAATAAAATAAAGTGTAACATTTCTATAAAACACTTCTTGCACACTATATTAAGAATGACAGCTTAAAATTTTACTTTGCTGGGCTGGAGCTGTAATTCAGTTATACCACGCCTGCCTCCCAAGCCCAAGATCCTGAGTCTGATCACCGATAACGCAAAAAAAAAAAAAAAAAAATTTTTTTTTTACTTTGCTGCCTGCTTATAACTACTTAAAAATGCTTTTTACTGGGCCAGAGATTTAGCTCAGTGGTTCTGCAGCCTGCCTCACAAGCCCAAGGACCCAAATTCAATACCCAGTACCAAGAAAGAAAGAAACAAAAGAAAAAAAGATGCTTTATTGTTGCTATAGATTATGCTGAATGAATAAATATAAATAAATAAATAAATAAATAAAATCCTTTATTGTTGCTATAGATTATGCCGAATAAATATCAGGAACTGCAACTGTAGCTCAGTGGTAGAGTGTGTTCCTATAATGCATGAGGTCCTGGGTTCAATCCCCAGCACTACAAAACAAAAGAAAATGCATGTGTACTAAAAAACACACATTGAAAGCTTTCCCCTTAAAACTAAATAAAAAGAAATTCATTTAAAAAAATTTTAATTGATTTCACAGAACTAGAAAAAATAATCCAAATATTCATTTGGAACCAGAAGAGACCTAGAATAGCAAAAGCCATCCTAGGCAACAGACACAAGGCAGCAGGTATAACAATTCCCAATTTGAAACTATACTACAAAGCCACTGTGATTAAAAACAGCATGGTACTGGCAAAGAAACACACCTGAGGATCAGTGGAACAGACTGGAAGATACAAAACCAATTCCAGATGTACTCAACTACCTCATCTTTGACAAAGGAGCTGACCATCCCCACTGGAGGAAAGATAGCCTCTTTAATAAATGGCGTTGGAAAAACTGGATCTCAACCTGCCAAAGATTAAAACTGGACCCTTATCTTTCACCATGCACTAAATTAAAATCCAAGTGGATTAAAGATCTAAATATTAAAACAGAAACACTAAACTTGCTGGAAGATAAGTTAGGCAGAACTCTCGAAGACACTGGCATAGGAAAAGACTTTATGAACAATTCCTCAGTAGCACGGGAACTAGCAGAAAGAATCAACAACTGGGATCTCATCTTATGAAAGAGCTTCTGCACTGCAAAAGAAACCATCAACAGAACTAAGAGATAACCTACAATGTGGGAAAAAATTTTTACCAGCTGCTCCTCAGACAAAGGACTATTATCTAGAATATATAAAGGACTCAAAAAAACCAGCCCCCCATATACAAAGACCCAATTCAAAAATGGGCATCTGAAATGAACAGACATTTCTCAGACAAACAAGTAAAAGCAGCAAGTAAATATATGAAAAAATGTTCCACATCACTGGTCACTCAAGAGATGCAGATGAAAACAACACTGAGATTCCACCTCACCCCACAAAGAATGGCTGCTTATCAAAATCAAGAAATCAACCAATAACAAATGTTGGCGGGACTGCAGGGAGAAAGGAACCCTTCTCCATTGTTGGTGGGAGTGCAGACTGGTGCAACCACTATGGATATCAATATGGAGATACCTCAAAGAACTAGGATTAGAGGTCCCATTTGATCCAGCCATCCCTCTGCTGGGTATCTTTCCAAAGAATTAAAAGAATCATACCACAGTGATATATACGTGTCTATGTTTATAGAGGCACAATTTGTAATAGCTAAAACTTGGAAACAGCCTATTTGCCCATCAGTTGGAGACTGGATAAAGAAAATGTGGTTTTTCTATAAAATGGAATACTACTCAGCCATAAAGAGTGAGAAATTAGTTATTCACAGGAAAATGGATATATATTGAGGATATACTCCTAAGTGAAATAAATAAGTCACAAATGTATAAATACCAAATAGTTTCTCTGGTGTGAAAAACTATAATGGTACATAAGATCCTAATGGTATAATTGACAATGTGAAATAGGAAGAAGAGGGCTAAAGGTGTAAAGGAAGAGGGAAGGGTAGGGAAAAGAAAAAAAAAACATGAGAAATGAAAAATGGAAATAAAATATTTGCAAATAGGGATGGGAGGAGGGGGTGAAAGGAGGACAGGGGTAAGGGGGAAAAATGAGAATCAAGACCTGTCATGTAAAGGTACAAGATCCCAATAATGAATGTAACTGTACTGTATACTCAAAATGTACCAATAAACTCAATGAGAAAAAAAAATCTTTTTAATTGAAAAACTAATCTGAGGTTTTCCTCAAGTCACTAAAAAAAAACCCACACACAGAAAGAAAATTTAGTCTCAGCATGAAACCCCTGAAAATGCGTTCTAAAACTATTCTCTATAGAGCAATGGTTTGCAACCCTAGCTCAATACTGGAAACACTTGAAGAGCTTTAAAAATAATAAATGACTGTCTTCACAGAGTAATTAAAATGAGATTTCCTAGAACATAGCTAAGCATCTTTGTACTTTAAAAAAAGTGTGGCTAGATTTTAGAACTATTATACTATGTTAATCTCTTTTAAAACACACTAGGAATTACCAATATTAGAAAAGAAACTGTTAGCTGGGTGTAACACATGATTGGGAGAATGAGCCAGCTAACCATGGACTAAAACCTCTCAAATCCTGGGCCAGAATAAATCTTTCCTGTTAGTACTACATGTGAGGTACTTCATTACAGCAACACAAAGGTGACTGTTTCTATCCACTAACAACAAACTATCCATGAAAGAGAAATAATACCATTAAACAACAGCTATTAAAAAATACTCAGGGGCTGGGCTTGATAGCACATGCCTATAATCCCAGCACTCTGGGAAGCTGAGGCAGGAGGACTGTGAGTTCAAGGGAGTCTGGGCAAAGTGATGACTCAAAAGAAAAAACTCTGCTCAAACAAAAAAAGTGTAAAAAGGGCTGGGGAAGCCAGGGATTTGGCCCAGTGGTTCTGCTGCCTGCTTCACAAGCGCAAGGGCCTGAGTTTGATCCCTGATACCGAGAAAAGGGGGGGGGGCTGGGGTTATGGCTCAGTGTGAAGGCCCTGGGTTCAATTTCCAGTGCCATGGGGAGAAGGGAATAGGGGGCTTAGAAATAAACTTAACCAGGGTCAGAGGTTTAGCTCAGTGGTTCTGTTACCTGCTTCACAAGCACAAGGTCCCGAGTTGGATCCCAGGTACCAAAGAAAAAAAAAAAAAAGAAAGAAAAATTTAACCAAGAAGTGAAAAACCCACATACTAAAGTCTATAAAATATTGATAAAAGAATCTGAAGACATAAATAAGAAAAATTAACACTGCTAAAATGCCTACACTACTTAAAGCAAACTACATATTCAGGGCAATTCTTATCAAAATTCCAATGTCATTTTTTCACAGAAACAGACAAAAAAATTCTAAAATTTGTTCAGAACCACAAATATCCAAAGCAATCTTCAACAAAAAGAAAAAAGTTAAAGGCATCACACTGACATTAAATAATTGACCAAGTTATTATAATCAGAACAGGACGGCAATGACATAAAAACAGATATGAGCTGATAAAATAGAAGAGAAAGCGGGGGGGGGTAACCAACCTTTGACAAAACTTCAAAGAACACACAGTGCAGGGAGGATAAGTAGTGTCTGTAAGAGAAGATGTTGGGAAACTAAATATACACATGCAGAAAAACTGAAATTAGACCTATATACCTAGCACAAGTCACCTCAAAAACCAAAGATCGAAACATAAGACCTGAAACTGTAAAACTACTAGAAGAAAACAGGAAGAAATAATACTTCCATAACACTGTTCCAAGCAATGAGTTTGGGGGGTACACCCCCAGAAGCATAAAAAGTGAAAATAGAAAAATTAAAAAGTTTCTACACAGCAAAGGAAACAGGCATCTGAGTAAAGAAACAATCTGCAAATGGAAGAAAATATTTGTAATCCAAAATCTTATATAAGGTTAGTAGAGAAAATATATAAGGAACTCAAGCAACTAAACAGCAAAAAATAACCCAACCAAAAAGTAGGCAAAGGACCCGCATAGGCATTTCTCAGAAAGATATATAAAGGGCCAATCTGTATATGGGGGAAAAGATCAATATCCTAATTATTTGGGAAGATGTAAATCAGAATCACCTCACTCTAGCAAGACTTTATTTAAAAAAAAAATAAAGATAACAAGAATGTGAAGATAAGGGAACCCAGGCACAATGTAATGAGAATGTCAGTTATTATAGCCCCCAGAGAAAACAGTATTCGGGTTCCTCAAAAAATTAAAAGTAGAACTACCTCTGGTTATGGTGGCACATGCCTGCTATTCCAGCACTCAGGAGGCTGAGGCAGGAGAGGACCACAGTGAGTTTGAGACCAGCGTCAGCTACATAGTGAGACCCTGCCTCAAAAACTGAAAAGAAAAAAAAAAAGTAGAACTACCATTACAATTCAGCAATTCCATTACTGGTATACAAGGTATACCCACAGGAAATGACATGAGTATGCTGAGGACACATCTCCACGTCTCGCTGTTGCGTTATTCGTAATATCCAAGACACGGAAGCAAATCCAGTGTCCATCGATAGATGAGTAAGCTGGGATCTACTATCATTCACTCTTTAGAAGGAAATCTTGTCACCTGTAACAATGAGGGTGAATTTTGAGGACATTGTGTTAGTAAGTAAAACATATCAGGCACAAAAATGCACAGCATCTGGCCTACCTTACACAGGGTACACATCCTAATCAAGAAATTCAACATCTGAAATGCTCCAAAAATCAGAAGTTTTCTGAACGCCACTGTGACATAACAAGCAGAAGATTCCACACCTAACCATGTGACAGGTCACATTCAAAACTCAGGCAACTGAGTGTACAGTATAAAATCACCCCAGGCTATGTGAGTGAAGGGAGGAGGAATCACAACCAAACTGTGGGCTCAGCCTCAGGTTCCATCCCTACAACAGCTTATTATGAATATGCAAATATTCCAAAATTTGTAATCGGAAATACTTTTGGTCCTAAGCAGTTCCTATAAAGAGAGAGCTCAGCCTCTGTGCAGAATCCAGAAAAGCTGAACTGAGAAGCAGGGGAGCAGGTAGTGACACGGGTAAAGGTTAGGAGATGTTGACCGAAGGATAGAGAATTTTAGTAACACAGGAAAAATAAGTTCAGGAGGTGTATTTGGCAACCTGTGATTGCAGCTAACAGTAATATATCCCTAAAAATTGCAGAGTAGATTTTAAGCATTCTCACCACAAAAAATGAGGTAATGCGTAAGTAACTTAATTTAGCCATTCCACATTTTACAAATTTCAAAATATGTTGTAAACTACAAATGTATATAATTTGTAAGTTAAAAAATAAATTTTAAAAATCCCTCTGCTATTTGTCATACACAAAATAAGGGAAAATTATTTACAGCAAGATCAGTGTTTACAGAATATGCCCCTAAATATAATTTATTTAAAGTGATGATCATTAAAAATGAACAATTCTGCTTTCAGTGAATCATTCAGACAATATCTGGCTGGGCCAGGGATTTAGCTCAGTGGTTCCACTGCCTGCCTCACAAGCACAAGGTCCCAAGTTCAATCCCCAGTACCAAAAAAAAAAAAAAAAAAGACAGTATCTGGCTGCAGGGAATTTCTTTATAGATTATAGTCTTTAGTACTAAAAAACCCTATAAAAGAGAATACAGAAATAACTCTTCAAAAGCCAGAAACTGCAAGCATAATTGATATTTCCGTGCAAGAGAAACTTGTTTTTACTTGTAGGCAGCCTAGTTTTACTCCCAAATGCTAACCACAGAATAAACTTGTGAAGGTCAGTCTTAAATGATGTTAAGTATCTCCATTTCCTTAGAATCAGGAGAAATAAAACTCATTAATCTAAACTGCTACTCCACTTCCTTTAAAAAAAAGAAGTCCCTTATTTTTTAATTTAAGCTCCACTTTTCAGGTATGTGTTAAAGGTTTTTATAGTCTACCCTACGTGGGAAGAAAATCAGAAACTAAAATAGTTCATCTCTACTGAGGCCATGCAGGGTGAGGAAGAGAGTAGTAAAGAGAAATGACATTACATTATTCATTTATTAGAATCAAATACAAAGACGTCCAGCCAAGCACCTTGCTCCTCTCTCCTGACCGTCCTCATTACCTGCAGCACTGCCCAGCTCCACACCAACAGGTTCCATGAGTGCCGTCCCTATGTCATGTGCTGAAGGTGGTACACTGTTCACACTGTTCACCTACACTGAAAACGTGACATATTTGCGAAGCTACAATGTCTTTCAGCATAGTCTATAATCCATTTTAACATGCTAAAAATTTCAGTAGGTCCGTGGAATGCTACAGTAACTCAGGAATATAGAACAAACAGTCAAAGCTCTGCAGCGCCACCTTTCACAGCGAGTCCTACCAAAAGCATCTATAGGCAATAAATAAAAATTTGTATTTTTGGCTGTATTAGGACTTGAACCTGGACTACTGTACATGCCAAATAAACACTGAACTATGTCCCCAACTCCTTTTTCTTATTTTGAGACAGGGGTCAGTAAGCTGGCCAGGATGGCCTGCAACCCTCCTGCTCAACCTCTGGAATAGCTGGGATTACAGCAATGTACCACCAAACTCGGCTAGAAAATTATTTTTTAGATGCACAACTCAACTAAGATGTTCCAGTGATACACACATTGAATAATGACACCAAAAACAGAAAACAAATGTGCTTTCTAAAAATAGGTAGCTTGCTATCAAGAAGGATTTAACCACAGCTCTAATTATTTAGCTGCTCAGTTTCTGGCCATGGCTTGTCAGGCCACATTCAATGCTGTAAAGGGGGCTGAAGTCCATGCTACAGAGAAAAATATTATAATAAAATAATAAGTACAGGCGCCACCTGACCCTAGAATATTAGAGCTGGAAGTTACCACTTTCAGGATAAGCATGGGGGATCAATGGTAGAGCACTTGCCTCACACTCACAAGGCCCTGAGTTTGATTCCCGGCACTGCCAGAAGACATAAGCACACCCTCTTCCCCTCACGACTAAAGACGTGAAGTTCCAAGTGACTGAGTCTCTTGCTCAGGGCTGCCCAGATATGGGCTATGTCGCAGGCCAGTGTCTCCTCATTGCATAGCTTAGTGCTTTCTTCCTTACACAAGCAAACTACAGTTGTTAAGCTTTTTAAAACAACTTATCTTTTTGAGAATAAATTTTTATTATCAAAACATTTTCCATTCATGTAGTACAAACTCATATAGAAATGTGAAACCTGAAAAATATCAAGTCCCCATGATTCCAACACCATGAAATGAAGTTACCACTTTTTAATCTATTGAGGAAAATAAATTTTAGTAGGTTTTTACATACTGTAACTCAAAATACAGGGGGAGTATTACTGGCTGAATTTCTTATTCTCATGATAAACATCTCACTGTTCTTATGAAAACTTGGCTTTTGAACCAGTGTTGAACAGCCTTATAATGAAGAAATTATACGAAACAATCTTGCTTTAAAAACTGCCCATATTTTCCTTAAGGTCTCCCCAAAGCCATTAAAATTACAACATTAGGTTAAAGAAGTTTAAATAAAGTAATGATTTAGCCAATAGAAATGTACCAGTTCATTAACTGTGACAAACACACCAATGTAAGATGCTAACAGAAAATTGGACACAGTATATATGGCAACTCTCACAGTAGTTCCATAATTTCGCAGTAAACCTAAAACTGCTTTAAAAAGCCTACTTTCACCTAAAACTGCAACTTTTTAAAAATTCTTCCTCATGCATGTTTCCTCCCTCTGCACTTCAGAAATGATTACTTCCCCTGACCCCAAACTGCAGATATTTTTTAAATATTTAGTGTTCATATTTACTATCTTTATCCGTTGGCTTTATAACTTCCTAGTATAAAGAATATTTACAAGCCTCTAATTCCCAAGATCACTCTGTGCTCTTTGGGGGGGAAGCCATTGAGACAAGGTCTCACTATGTAGTTCAGGCTGGTCTTGAATGCACTATGTGGCCCAGGCTGGCCCCGAACTCACAGGGACCCTCCTGCCTCAGCCTCTGAGTGTTGTTGGGACTACAGGCGTGTGCCACCATGCTAGGTCACTCTGTGCCTTTCTTAGGAACATCCACATTCAGCCGGGCATGGTAAACTATTAAGTGGTTAAAACATCAGCCTAATTATACATCACATGATTTGGCTAAGGGAAACCCAAATTATTTTGACTGTTCAGTGAATGCTGGCAGAGTCCTGTCATTCATTTCTTTAAATGTATTACTGGGATTCTATAAATTGTTTGCTTTGACCAAACCTTGTATTATCTTTTTAAATTTCCCCTAAATACTAAGACAAACAACTGATTCATCAGTCTTTCTCTTTTGGTACCAGAGATCGAACTCAGGTCCTTGTGCTTGCAAGGCAGGCGGCAGAATCACTGCACTAAATCCAGGGCCCCATCAGTCTTTCTTTTTTGGTAAAAACAATGGTTTCTGGGGCTGGGGATTTAGCTCAGTGGTGCCACTGCCTGCCTCACAAGCACAAGGTCCTGAGTTCCATGCCTGGTACCACACCCCCTCAAAAAAAACCAATGGTTTCTGGCAGGTGTGGTAGTACAGAACTATGACCCCAGCACTCAGGAGGATTGTCATGAGTTCGAAGGAAGCTGGGCCAAACAGTGAGTTTAAGACCAGCCTAAACTACAAAGCCAGACCCTGCCACAAAAAAGCAAAAAACAATGGTTACCATATTTTTTGCTCTAAGCACCTCTCTACTAGTAAAATAGTAAAATTTGTGAGGCATGCTCCCATCATATGCATGCCTAGTTGTAAACTGTTCACTGCAATGATGTACAGAAACCTTAGAAATCCTTAATGAGAAGAAACATAAACAGCATTTTCCTCCCATCTCCCAGTGGATTATCCAAACATATCCTAGTGTGCTCATAATAACCCCACAAATTTTTTTTGCATTTCTATCATGGTAAATATACACAATATAAAATTTACCATCTGAAACACTTTAAAATATGCAGTCTCACACCATTTAGAACATTTCCAGAGTCGTGCAGTCACCTAGTTCCCGAACGTTTTTGTCAGCAGAAGAGGAAACCCTAAACCCCTTAGTTTCCCTCTCCTCTGCCCCTGGCAGTCATTAATGTCCTATCTCAATACATTCGCCTGTTCTGAATACTTCATATGAATGGCATCATAGTATGTGACTTACTGTGTCTGGCTTCTTAGCAGACAGTTTTCAGGATTCATTCATTATCACGTATTTGTACCTCATTCTTGTTTTGTTTTGTTTTGTTTTTTGAGACAGGGTCTTGTTATGTAGTCCAGGTTGGCCTTGAACTTTCAGGCAATCCGCCTACCTCAGCTTCCCCAGTGCTGGGATTACAGTTGTGTGCTCGCACACTGGCTTTCTTTCGTTTTCTTTACACAGTGTCACACTAGGCAGTTCAGGCCAGCCTTCATCTATATAGCCCGGACTGGCCTCAAACTCATGATTCTCCTGCCTCAGCTTCCCCAGTGCTTGCACCATCACACCCAGCTGAGTATTTCATCACGCTGATACAATCCCTTTATATCTGGGGCTACAGATATATATTTGTTATATATTTGTCAGAGGATGGACATTTAGCTATTGGGCTGATATGAACATCTATGTACTGATTGTTTGAATAACAATTTTTAATTCTTTGGGCTACGTATCCACAGACAGTACTGCAGGTAACAAGCCATGTTTAACTCTGTGAGGGAACCACTAAGCTGCCTTCCACAAGGGTGAACCATTTTCCATTTGGACTAGCGATATATAAAGGGCCCCACATCCCATGTGACAGACACCTAGCTGACAGAGGACACAATTTGACTCAAGGACCACATGATCTGTAGCGGTCATGTATGGCCATCTATATACCCACTGATCTGTTTAGTTTTATTGTTTTTTATTTCAGCATCACATCCCTGGAACCAATCTACTGCACATCAACATCCAGGATCTCCTTGGCGATGCAAGAAAGCTCTGGGGCAGTGAGGGCCTAGGTACAGAGCTGGCAGAGCAGGAAGCCAGTGTCATTCACACTTGATACTACAGGGAGAAGAGAAAGGAATGTGCAAAGACCACAAATAAAAAGAGAAACCGTGGTCTGTACTATACAGAGAGAAGCAGAAGTAAGAAAGGTACATCTTTAATACTAGCAGGTCATAATTTCCTAAGGCTTAGACAAATTCCTCACCTGGGATAGCCAAAGGTTATCTACTGTTTTTATTTAAAATAAACCTGTTTTATTTAATTTGTAGACACTGTGTGCAGTATTGATGTATCACACTATCCCATTAATATGCATAATTACACAGTGATAAAAACTTAAAGCCAATTTTTTGCTTGAGATACTGAATGAGCTTCTCATTCCTGCAACCAACTAAAACAAGCTCTCCTTCTCTAATTTTGTGGTTTTAAATAGTTCAAAGAGGTTTCTTAGTAGTTACTGAACTTGAATGCCTTTCACAGGGAATTTTATAAAAACCTGTTTTTTTCCTGGTACTGGGACCTCAACTCATTGCCAGGCAGCTGTGGCGCCACCGAGCTATATCCCCGTTCGGCCTGGCAGCATTTTTAAATCTCATTTTAATAGCCTTTTCTCTCATTTTGAAGAAACAGAACTTAAAGAGGTAACTTCAATCTATTTCCAGTGTTTGCTCTTAATCTGTGTAACAAAGCAGGAAGTTGAAAGCAACTGTACTATAGTACTGTAAGTTTCAGAATAATCAAGAAAAAAACTCTAACCACCAGTCAGATCACTCATACATTTCCCTTCACTCGGGAATTTCAGGTCATCCATTCTATAAAGCAACCACTGTCACATCTGCTACCATGTTATTAAGGCAAATTAGCTATAAACTTAGCTATAAAAATTTAGCTATAAACTGATACTGTAACAGGCAATTATAGGTCAAGTGCAGCCACCATGTATATCTGTTAGGCTGTATATATGCTGTCATTTCACGGTACTAAAAGGACATAGGCCATGCCATTTTAAATTATTCTTAACATCTACATAAGACTATGAGTTTACAAAGAAAGCTGAGCACCATCCTCTAGAACTGACACTTTTATTCCCTCAAGTCCCTAGAATCAATAATGGCACCCTCAACTGAATTCTTAGCACTCTAGGGTTACTAAAGGCTATTGGCACAACTACAAAAATATTTAAAATCGTATACAGCAGTTCGGTGGCCTACCTCACAAGCACAAGGACCCGAGTTCGATCCCCGGTACCAAAAAAACAAATAAAATCATATAAATTATTTGTTGCAATAGTAACAAACATTTTACATTACAATGACTTCTCTTTGGAGTCTAGTATTAACAACTGAATTTATATTTCTCCTACAGAGATATAAAACTATTGCTTTACTACTTGATGATGCATTCAGACAATTCATACCATCATCCAGAATACAACCAGACTATGTACTCTGAACATGAAATTACCCTCAAACTTTCTTCATGCTGAAGTTTAATGAACTGTGTGAGTGCTTATGTAATTTATCCACATGACTAAAAATTTAAAGTCCAGATTTTTTCAAATAAAAAGAAAAATATCACAAATACTACAGAACTTCAGAATCTTAAAAGTCAAACCAGTAGCATGAAAGTTTTGCCAGACCTGTAATCCCAGCAGTCTGGGTGGCCAAGGTAGGAAGGTTGCAAGAATTACAGAAACCAACACAGCCTGGGCAACGTAGTAAGGCCGTCTCCAAAACAACAACAAAGACTAGGTTCAATCCCCCGTACTGGAGGAAAAAAAAGTTTTTACTAAGAAAAGCATGCTAAATTTTTCTGACATCACGTGCTTGTTTTTTGAGACGTTTCACTATGTAGTTCAGGCTGGCTTTGAAGTCACTATGTTGCCCACGCTGGTTTCAAACTCTGGGCCTTTCTCCTGCCTCCGCCTCCCGTGCTGCAATTACAGGCTTGTGTTACCATGCTGGCCTTTTCTTTCTTTTTTTTTTTTCGGTTTTAACATTTTTAAAGCACAGTAAGGCTTCACATTTCTCCACTGATATCCATGGTTCCCTCATAAAGCTAGACTCTACTGCATATATTCACAGGCAATAATAACCTGGTAATAATAATGACAGAGCGCACAAGAAGCAAAAAAACTGTTGGGAAGAAAATAAAAATTTCTCAGAGAATGTGATATTTACATCGAGGGGGCTTTCTCTCCCTTGTAACCAAGGAAATAGGGCTAGAGCGGGCAGTGAGGCATCTGATAGGCCCAGAGGAAGGAGAACGACTAAAGAATTCAAGGAAATCAAGGCTTAATCTGGTTATGGAATGACAGTGCCAAGCAGAGTGCCTTAAATAATGCAGTACTTCATTTTAAAGAAACTTCATTCTAAGACATTTACTTTAGCTAAGTATATGAGTCCACTGGAGAAGCAGTAAACTAACACCCCAGAAAGCAAACAGCATTTCCAGTAATCCAGTAAAGACAGTCAGCGACCTACAATTGCCAAAGAAACAATCGAATCAGCCAGACTGGTGCAGGGGCGGGGAGCTGAAGGGTATTCTCTAGACTCTGCCAAGTGAATGGAAAAGCCCTGAATGTTGGGTGTGGGTGTGCAGGAAACTGCTAAGTTCATTTTCAGACGTGTTCCACTGAGTTTATCATATGTGTAACTTGTAAATGGAAACATCTAGCAAATGGTCTGAAACCGAGGAATACCTAAGCGAGTGAGTAGAATGGGAATCACGCCACCACAGTGAGTGGGAACAGGCAGACAGAGCACGCGAAGTAAGCAAGACAGTAACTAAAACCTAAGCAGTGGCAAAGGTGAGGGGAGAGCAGAGAAAGATGCAAACTCAAGTTAGCAGAATTACAGAATTACAGAAACCAATACAGCCAACTTGATCATCGCTAAGAAAACCACAAAAGTTAAAGCCACAGTATTGTTGGAAGAGGCTGAAGGCTCTTCAAATCTAGTCCAATCATCCTGCCTTTAATATTTAAAAATGAAATGTAGTTCTATAGAGTCTAGATTTAAATAAGATAGCATCTTAAAAAAATCATTAACTGGGCATAAATTCCAGCACACTGATAGATGGGAGGCAGGAAGATCCCAAGGACGAGTTCCACCTAGGCAAGGTAGAAGAAGAAACCCTGCCTCAACAGGGCTAAAAATGTAGCTCCATGTGAAGGCCATGGGTTCAATCCCCAGGACTACAAGCAATCAATCAATAAAAATCATTATTTATATTGGTGTTTCAAAAAAACTACTTATGGAATGAAATATTATACTTGTTTCATTTAACTTAATTCTTCACGTAAGTATGATGTTCTGAAACGTTTACTCCAACACTTCAGTAGAGTAAAAGTCACCAGAGGCTGGGAACCTGGGGCCAAGTCCAGAGACAGAAAGAAGGCAGTAAAAGGGGTTGGGATGCAATTGGCTAGAAGGGATAACTTCTAATGTTTTATAGCCCAGTAAATTAACCACAGGGGACAAAAATTAATTGTGCATTTCAAAATAGTTAGTACAACTTTTAAATGTTCCCAACACAAATAACAGATTATCAGTTTGATATCGACATTTCCAATCTAATCGTGACATATATACAATTATCAATGCTGTACCCATAAATATGTATAATTATGCATCAGCTAAAACAAAAGCAATGTTGGGCCAGGGATTTAGCTCAGTTGTAGTGCGCCTGCCTCCAAAGTCCAAGGTCCTGAGTCGATACCCAGAACCTCAAAAAAAAGGGCAATGTTTCCATTCTGACTGTAATCTTTTTCAATCTTCTAACCCTTGTCAATAAACTATTAGAATGAACCTTTCCCCCTCCAACTAAAAATTTAAACATAATATATGCCGGTATTTTGAGGACTCTTAAAGTACATGAACACTAACAAAACTAAGAGGAAAGAGGGGCAGGGATTTAGCTCAGAGGTTCTGCTGCCTGTCTTGCAACCACAGGGACCCAAATTTGATCCTTGGTACAAAAAAAAAAAAAAAAAAAAAT
>NW_022900945.1:12127943-12160052 GCF_012274545.1 Fukomys damarensis
AACCCAGAGGCAAAATTTACACCTTGGAAAAAAAAAAAAAAAAAAAAAAAAAATTAAGAGGAAAGATAATGTAGAAAATGTGAAAAGCAGGAAAAAAAATAAATAAAATGGTAGAAATTACAATACCAGGAAAATATTTTTTTCAGAATACTCTGCATTTTATTTAAAAAGAAAACCATTTATGAGAAGCCAGACCACAACTGAAAGTAGTATTAAAGGGGAACATTCACCATGGCTGTCTGAAAATACTGTCCAGCAAATTCAGTCCTGAAAAGTCCTGAAAGTCCTGAAAAGCCTAACAGAAACAGACAACAAAAACCCAGTAACATGACTCCTTCATCTCTCACCATGACCTTCAGAACCTGGCAAACGATGTTTCATATCTTCTCCAGCAGTGTTCTTTCTCTTTTACTCATCGTACAACCTTATCTCAAACAGTAAGCCAGTTTTACTTTTGCTCCAACCACAGCAACAATCAACATAACTTTAAAAACAGCTAAGTAGATTAACTTTTTAAAATTCCACGTATATCTTTATGAGTCCACGTTTGCAGTACACAACGATCACAGTCCACATGGGGAGTTGGTGCCTGTCCCTAACACATCTGAGTTTTTTATCGTGGTCCCCATTCTCTCTCCATCCCTTGATCCCCTTTCCCTGTGAGAAACAGCTATCTCTCTTCTTCAGAGTATGGAACTTTTTCACTTAGCTTCACTCTCCAATTAAAATTTCTATTATTCTGATTTTGGTCCAGCTTTTTCATTAAAATTTTTCTTAAGAAAAGTTAGCTTTACCGTCACTGAAGTCCCAGAAACACATAATAATTTCCAGGGCTAGGGATATAAGTTAGTTGCAGAGCACTTGCCTAGCACGTATGAGCCACTGGGTTCAATCCCCAGCACAGAACAAATAACATCAACAGTAGTAACGTTAATAACATAATTTCCAAATGTTTAAACTGCAGGCTGGGGAGGGGCTATAAAAGGAAACAGAATGCTTGCACATCAACATATCAGAGACATCTGCTTACAGTTGAGATGGAATCACAGACACCAAACGGTTCCTATGCCACCGGCAGCCAGAAAACTGAGGGAAATACAGAACTGCTTCTGGGTAGACTGGACACACCTGGTGCGGGCCGTGGTCTGAGACAGCGGCCACTGAGGAAAGGCCGGCGCTTGCCCTCTCTGCTTAACAACACTGCGAGCACCCTGGAACAAGGAAGGTAGCTTGCTGAACAGAGAGCGGAAACAGAGACTGGAGAAGCAGAGGCAGCTAGAATACATGGGGAGAGCACTGAAGAGGAAGCAAAAACACAGAAAACCACAGTGCAAAATCTACTGGATTTGGCTGGATTCAAAGCTGCACAAGGACAACGCACCGAGACTCCATAGACTACAAAAGAAACTACACAGAACAAGTCAAGTGTACTCACAAGGCCAAAATCACCTAGGTTTCAACCAGCAGGGATAAAGACTCCTTAAACCAGTCACCACAACCCAGAGCTAGAGGACAGGCTATTCTGGACTTCTCGTAACAAAGCAAAGAGCATATGTTTAACAGGACTAAGCTCACTCCCAAATAAACAGCCTGCCAAAATAAACACCACACTTTTTAAAACAAGAGTATAAAAGAACTTACATACTACTATATGTCCACCACACAAATTAAAATACTGCATGAATATAAATAAAGAGATAAGTTAAAAAGTTACATAATCGGAAGTAGGGCAACAGATCTTTCTCAGAGGGGAAGGGGATTGAGAGATGTAGAGAGGGGCAGGGGATGAAAAAAATCCTGTTCTGTTCATGCACCAGCTCCCCACAAAGCATGTGATCATTACGTACTGCATGGCCTGATACAAAGCAAAAATTGCACAAAACTGTTGAGTATGATTGTAGAGAAAATAAGTTGGTGTTTATGCCTGTGGTATCAGAAGTGAAGCACTGGGGCTGGGGATTTAGCTCAGTGGAACCACACCTGCCTGGCAAATGCAAGGTCTTGAGTTCGAACCCTGTGCCCCCCCACCAAAAAAAGAAAAAAAAAGCAGCAAAGCACTGAACATGGTGTGAGTACAGAAGGAAAAACTTTTTCTATATACTACTGAAATAAATTTCTGGTCTACAGCTATACCACCCTGAACGCACCCAATCTCATCTGAAATAAATTTCTGCATCTGAGGACTAAGCTTCAATTAGTCCCAAAATGGTAGATAACAGTTGGTTTAGATGTGTTTTATTGCTAAATGAGTCTTTTAAAGAAATAACTTGTTTCTCTATTCAGGATTTATGTATTTGGTGATTTGCACCAAACACAGCCTCTAAACCAGAAAGCAAACAAGCAAGACAACAAACATCCTACCCTAAGCATGGTGGTGCACACCTGTAATCCCAGCTACTCGGGAGGCTGAGGTAGGAGGATAGAAAGTTCAAACCCTGTTCATAGCAAGACCTTACCTCAAACAAAAACAAAGGAAAGCAAAACAAGATCCCATGCACAGCAATGTATGTGTTCATTTACTCCTCAGTGCACCAGTCAAGAATCGTGAGACTTCACTCCCACAAGTAGTTGTTCTGGTTTCTAAGTTCAGACAACAGCAGTCCATGAGAAGGAGAGACTGAGCTACTAGAGGAAAGTACCATGGTATGCAAGGGATTAATCAAAGTCAACAAAAATGAAGAAAATAATAATAAGCCACAGAATTTAGCAAAGAACACAGAAGAGAAACTAAGTAATAAGAACATAAAGAGTGGTCCAAAAATCATACAACACAGGGCAAAAAATACACCTTTCTTGGAAGTGATGCTAGAAAAATGCTAACTACACAATCTCTGTTAGCAAGATGATACTTAAATCAAGAAGATCCTATTATACTTGCTTATAAAAATACTCAGATTGCAGCAGAGAATCACTTGTAGAAACACCATCCACTTTAGTTGAAATAAAAGTTGGTATTCAAAGAAAAAAGCAAAGAATTCACTAAATCTTCGACTGCTCAATGGCTTCCTACAACAAAAAATTTTATACTTAAGGCACCTGTACCCCTCCTCATGTTAGTCTTTGTGCCCACAGCTGGGGCCAAACCGGCTATTATTCTACAGCTTTTTCTAATGAGTTGAGAAGCCGTATCCAGTATGAGTTTTCCCAAGAAACACTATGATTATAGTTTTCAACTGCCCAATTTGTTCTTCACAGACAGACTAGTAAAACGTTCTTTAAAACAGAGAACATGACAAAAATAAATAAAACAGCAAACATGAAAGTATTTCATTCAATAATTTAAACATGTTACTTACCTATCATGCTGATTCTGACAAGAACCAGGCAATCACTACAACTACAGAATTTAACCTCCAGGTGAAGAATTCTTGACAAACGAGTACCCACAATCTGGTCTATAGGGGTTCCCAAACTACAAATCCCCAACCCCATGGGATACGCCCTAAATGGATCAGATAACCAGCCAGAGGTCAGGCTAGGGCTCAGAAGTTTTATCCCATTTCATGATGCTTTTTGCATTACTTTTTGTGGTTTGGGGGATGGAATCCAAGAGCTCAGGCATGCAGGCAAGGGCTCTAGCACCGAGCTAAACACCGGCCCTTGTTATGATACTGTAAGTAACCTAAAGACTTTAATGAGTTAGGAAATGGACACTATACAATGTCACCTATCACATTTACTGCCCAACTGTCATGAGGGTGAAACAAAAATGAAATTTCTTGGTAAATCTTGAAACATGGTAAAATGTAAAATTATCCGTAGTAGAATGACTCTTCCAGTATTTTTCATACTTGGTATTGAAGTTTTTCTCACCCCTTGAAAGAAATTACTTTGACCAACAGTAACAGCAGGCTTTCAAGAGATGATCTTAAGAATAGAGATTTTCTCTATGCAGCTTCTGAAATTGACGGAAACATCCTTATGTTTCGACTAGTAAATAAGCACTGTGCAACTGAAGGACATATTAAAATTATTTCATATCATTAATAGGTTTGCAGAGAACCCAGTTCAAAACTACAGTTCTTAGAAATACTCTTTAATGTTTAAGATTCTCACCTGAAGACTACCTTACCAGTACACCTTGATAAATAATAACCACCTCACATGTTCATTAGCTGGGAACTTATTGCGTGGTATAAATACAACCTGTTATCAATGAATTGAGTCTTGGCAAGGTTGCAGAAGTCTAAAAAGTCTTAAATTTGACTTCTCATATTCTATCTGTACATGATAGGTTACAATTAATGCCAAAGATCCTTAAATAGAGCTAACCAAGATCTCTTAAATATAAATTGATTTATGTAAAGTCACACAATAAGAATTTATGGGGCCAGGGACTCGGCTCAGTGGCTAAAAAAGCTTTTGGACAGGGAATTTAGCTTAGTGGTTCCACCACTTGCCGCACAAGTGCAAGGACCCAAGTTCGATCCCCAGGACCAAAAAAAAAAAAGAATTTATGGAAGCTTTTTTGGCAGGGTTGTTCTGAGGCAAGGTCTCACTATGTAATTTAACCTGGCCTCAGACTCACAGTGATCCTCCTGCCTCAGCCTCCCAAATGCTGAGATTACAAGCGTGTGCCACCACACCCAGCTCACAATGAGAATTTAGAGGCAGCAGACCAAACCACATTTTCATTTCAAAATGTATTTTCCAGTAAGTATCTTTTCAATTGGAAGAAAAGTTCTAAACAGAAAAGCCCAGAACCTGGCTTCCTCCAGCCAGAACTTCAAAACTTTTTGGGGGGCCGTACCAAGGATCGAACTTGGGACCTTGCACTTGCCAGATAGGTGTGGCGCTACTGAGTGATATCCCTGGCTTCAAAACTTAGGAGAACCACTCCAGGGCTTCTGATTCAAAATCAGCAAAACATCAATTCCTAAACAAAAAGGGCAACCAGTTAGGCACATAGTCTCAGTGAGCCAGGCTATCTAGGCTACAAAAGGAGTCATTAAGTATTACCTAACTTTAACAGAATCTATCCTTGCCAGGTGTGGTGGTGGTACATGCCTGTAATCCCAGCACTTGGAGTTTGAGGCCAGCCTGAATTACATGGCAAGACCTTTGAGGGAAAGCATACTTTTGACTCTCAAACCCAAATCTGTGAGAAAGCATGTCTGTGACAATAAGCTGCAATAAGCAGGAATTTTCCAGAGAAAAAGATACTCCCTAGTCTCTTGCTCACAGTAAGGTGCTCCATTTGGAAAAAAGAAATACACAAAATACAACATGGACCAATATGCCAGAAATGTGGGATGACATCTAGAGAGGCAACAGGTAAATGCCCAGGATACCTGCAGACTCACTTCCCAGGCATGTGGTCTAATTCACCAATAGTCAGGTCGAAGGTTAGGACTGTACACCATATTTTCCAAATACTTACAAGTAATTATATGTGATATCCTTGTAAATAAGAGCAATAAATTAAAAACTGAATACCTGGACAGAAAGATACTGATTAAATGATCACTGTTAACTCAGAATAAAGTCTGAACTAGAATAAGGTAGAATGATGGCCTCCTGGCTACACTGTGCTCAGTATTTTATAATAATAATAATAATAATCTATTTTTAAAGCTGGCTCTCAAGAAGTACCAGCCATTATTCCTCTCCAATGAAGACATTCATGTTTAGCTGGGTGATGATCAATTCACATTTTCAAAAAGCAATTATCTGGAGAACTTTTCTAACAGAATAAGGAAAGAAAAATATTTGACACAGTGTGTACAAATGTGTGTGCAGGGGAGGATAATCATCCATCTACCCCGGGTGCCCTTTTTTTTTTTAACCTCAAGTTACTTTTAGCACCTTTTCTAATCACCATCAATTTACTTGAGACTTAAAAAGCACTAGACAGGTAACATGATATTATTAAAAATGAAATCTGAGTAAAAAGTGCCAAAATTACATATAATCATCTTTGAGCTCTACTCAAAAAGCATGAAACTGGGAAAATGGCAAGGAGGGACTTTACTGCAAGGAATTATATCTGATATGATCAAACTTCTTGATCATTAAACTATCTCTAACCAAGATGCTAGTCATCTTTCCTCTCAATGACTTGATTCCTTGAAAAAAAAGGGAAGAGAAAAAAAGACAGCTAAAAATGAAGTGTCAAAGGCGGACACCTTCAAAAGCGTTGAAGCATGGTTAAAAAAAAAAAAAAAAAAAAAAAAAAAAATGGGTGATTTCTTTTGTCCAAAGTCCACTAATTTGAAAATACTGTCCTAGCAATTAGCATTGAAATTCCAAGAGACCCTTCACATCCTAAGGAACCCAGGACACTACTGTCTCGTTTTGACAAGCATGGACCATCAGTCTTTAAATCTATGGCCACTATCTTTAGATAACTGTTTCATGGGATATCATCCTTCAGAATCATCACCAAGAGATCAACTACAAAAAACAAAACAACACAAAACAAACAAAAAAATGTATTATTTTGTAGGACTGGGGATATAGCTCCATGGAAGAGTACTTACTTGCCTGGTATGACAGGCCCTGGGTTCAACTCCTAGAGCACGCGCGCACACACACACACACACGAAAAAAAAACCTTAAAAGATATTAAGCTGGGCAAGGTGTCATACATCTGTAGTTCTGGTTACTGGGGAAGCCTGGACAGCACTATCACTTGAGACCATGAATTTGAGATCAGCCCAGGCAATATGGCAAGAACCCATTTTAAGAAAAAAAAGAATCACATCACATTTTTTTGAGTTTTTGACATTTCCCCAAGACATGTTCTGCTTTTTGCACCTGCACATAAATAACCCTACTTTTGAAAACTGATACTATATATAAATTGTAACACCTTATTTTAACTGAAAATTTTCTTTTATACAATTATGTTTTTCTATCTCAAATTGGACTTCAAACACTGAAAATACATGAGACTCCTAAAGTTTAGAACACTCAGATAAAATGATGTATTTATTATAATATAAAAATACTATTTTAGGGCCAGGAATGTGGCTCAGTGGCACACTGCCTGCCAGATAAGCATGAAGCCCTGAGTTTGATTCCTGGTACCAAAAAAAAAAAAACAAAATAAAAACTATTTTGAAATCTCAGAAAAATTTTCACAAAGGAGAGATCTGCTAAAAGGTGATGTATCATCATACATACATCCAGTTTACCATGCACTGCAGAAAGAACACCATGTCACCAACCAAAACTGGGCACTTTGAACCCAACACGTCAGAATTTGGGAACTGTGACAACAAAACACAAGGAAGGTTCCTCAAATCCAAGTACTTTTATAAAGCTGACTCAATCTGTGATACTAATTCAAACGTCTTCCTAGTAGGAGCATAGCCACTAAACACTGTGTAAGTCGTCTTTTACTACTGCTGATCACTGTGTTTATGATAGGCACTGTTTGTTATCATTCCTTTGAGGATTAGTGAGACACAGCTCCAAGTCATTTGTGTTATTATCCTGAATCCTTTAAAGCAAGTCTAAACAAAACTAAGAAAAATCTGGATAAGATTTTGTTTGTTTGTTTGTTTTGAGACAGGGTCTCACTACATAGATCAGGCTGGCCTTGAACTCACTATGTAGTCCAGACTGTCCTAAAACTCATGACATTCCTCCTGCCTCAGCCTCCCCCTGCTGGGATTACAGGGATGCACCACCATGCCCAGTTGGATATGGAATTCTTTATCTGCAAGAGTGCCTTTGTAATAGAGATAAATATTCCCTTATCTTCATGAAAAGCTATGTCAGACGTTTTATGCGAGCTCCAAAGTACATACTCAATCTGCTAATATGCTAATTACAACTATCATAGTTTAAACCCTAACATCTCTCTTAAATTATGAAAGTAAAAATGATGCATAAAGCTTATTTTTAAATAAAAAAATGTAATAGGGTATTAAATGTTAATTACTTAAGAGAATAATACATTTCAGGCCTCCTAGATTCCCCATATCTAGATGCCACGTACCTGCTCATTCTTGGTTCTACACTACCTGGAAGGCACAGACATTACATAAAACTCAACTATAAACAAAAGTGTATTGTGCTAATCCATAAAACCTATGAAAAAACAAGACACTACCACCCATGTTTCTACATGTCTTTTCTAACTGAGACATGTGAAAAACCTACTGCCATAGGGAGGAGTAATAAAGTTGAGTTTTGAAGTCTTTCTTTTATCAGAGTTTTTTAAGAGTCGAAAAAAATTGTGATGTCACACCTAAAATTTTAGTTAAAGCATTCATTTTAGCTATCATAAAAATACTATGACCACACATTCATGAATAGATACTGCAAACTGGGGGAATAATAAACAAAGCAGAATTCATGGTTACCATATTTACACATACTCTTTGTTGTGTTTCAGTGCCACATGATCTGATTCAAAGTAATAAACATCAGGATCATCATCTTCCTCTTCTGCAATGTGCTGATTGGCACTCTCTTTGGCAGGTGGCATAGGTCCGATACTGAGTCTTCCCTCTGAGGGCGGCTTACTTAGTCCTTCACTTCCATAGTTTTGAGAGTCACAACATAAAACTTTTTCATTTTGAGAAATGTCACCAGGATTTGTGGGAGACTCACTGACATTATCACTAGCAGTTGCACCTGTTTCACTGGGACTAAGATTATTCTCCTCAAATTGTCCATTCCCTCTGCAAGGAGAACTGTTTTTAGTGGGACTAGCTCTGGCAGGGCCGGCCCTGCGCGGTGACGCTCTCAGGGTATAGCGATGCTCTTGAGGTTCTGACAGAGACGTCATCTGAGCTGAAGTGCAGCTTAGAACAGACGGCGGCTCTGCTTCTCCCGAGACTGGCTCGCTCTCAAGATCTGCGTCCAAGACGTTCCTGGTACTTTCATCACACCGCTCTTTTGAGGCACTGCTGTCTCCCACCACATCCACTTCCTCCTCAGAATCCCTTAAAGATGACTGGATTTCAGAAATTGGGCCTGACGCTGGCTCAGTAGTCAGCTGATTAACACACTCCACAGACAGGCAGGCAGTTCCTAATTTGTGGTCCTCCAACTTGACCTGCACTTCTGAATTTGTGCAAGGCACGTTACGGTCTATATAACTGTTGTCCCTCCTATTATCACAGAACATTGAGGTCTGGGTTTCCGAAGCCCCATTTTCAGCTACTGATTTCTCCTGCAATGCATAGGAACCAGCACTATTTTGCTTAGCGTTCCCATCAGGCTGACAGTCATCACAGTTTATACCAGTAGAATCACTGTCATCAACACCGTTGACAGTCAGATAGCCTGTGATTTCTTCAACTACTGCAGAATTAAGTGGCCCTTCCTCACTGACATTCACCTTTTTAACTTCCCTTTTCTCACAATCATCCAGTATAAGACATCGACAAGCACGTTTAGTCCCTTGAATATCTGCATCATTGTCCACTCCTGTCCTCCTCTGTTCTACTGACTCCTTGTCTGATTTGATAGGAGAATCTTCTTCTGAACTGTTTGGTGCTTCAGATCTAAGACAACGTTTAATTCTTTTTAGAACTGGTGATACAGGTTCTGTTTGCCTTCTCTCACAATTTTCTATCACCTGCCTTTCTAGGTTATCCTTTTCCGAAGAAGAAAGTCCTCTTTTCCTAGGGCTTACCCATGATTCTCGAGTACTCTGCTGCTTTAAATCAGTGCTTTTTCCATTATTATTTCCTTTCTGAATTTGCACAGGGTCTGGTCTCTTCTTTGGGGATCTTGATCGTACTTGAGAATGAGAAGAGAGTTCTTCAGGGTGAGCAATGCTACGATTCCTTAAAGTTCTACCACAAAAAGATTCATCCAAGCCGTTTAACCCCACTGTTGATCTTGTAACACGAGTAGATCGGGAAGCAGCCATACTATGGCAAGTCCCTACAATACGGTCATCATGATCCACTCATTGGGAAACCTTCAAAAATGTAAACAAAATAATGAGAAAAAAGGTAATAGTTAATATACCTAAAACAAAAGCAAAAAGCTATAATTTTTAAACCAAGTTTAGCCAATATTAACTATGGGCAAAAGCTTTTTTTTAAATTAACATTTCCAACTAACAATTACAAATGACTTAATATACTCCAGGAATTGTTCTACATGTTTAACATACATTAACTCACTTGAGATGCTACTATCATTCCTGTTTTACAAATGAGGCTGAGGCAGTCTGAGTAATCTGGTTCAAGGTCACACACACAGATAGCTGAGGCAGGGGGCTCCACAGCCCATGCCCTTAACCTGCCCCACTGTCTTTCTCTCAGACAGGCACAACGCACCCAAAAGAGATTTGTCCTAAAGATGACAGTTCATCTTGGTTACTAAAGTAATAACCTTGAATTTATACAGCAGCTATCTTACAAAGGTATTCTAATCACTATTATCCTTTCAAAACATTCCTAGAAGACAGAAAGGCAGGCTCTGCTCTTTTTAATACACTCTTAGTAAACTGAGTTTCAGGTCAAATCTCCTAAAATCAAGCTATATGGTTTCCGAAAAAATTCTGCAGTAGAAGGATGGATAGAAATCAAAATCCTAGCTTCTGCTGGCCAAGACAAGATAGAGCAAAGCAAAACCTTCCCAGTTTCTCGAAACAAAGCAGAAATCAGCAAGTGAAGGGAAACACTCTAAAGAGGATTGACAGAGAATGGAAAGAAGCCTCTGAAGCAAATACGTAAATTTAAGAAATCAGAAATACACATACAATCCCACCCTTCCCTTCTTGGAACTCATGTGTACAGTGTGGGCCAGTTTTAATGACTGGTTTGGGGGATGAGCAGGTTTTCTGGTGTAGATGTTTCATGTTTCTAAGAGAAAAATGGGAGGGACGTTGAAAAGTACCCCAACTGGTCCATTTGGATAAACTGAAAGATTTAATGATATTTTCCAAAGTCTCCCCCATCAAGCAGAACGAAGCTTCTGTTAACATTTCATGTCTCCACTACCCTGCTACTCTTCTACTTAGCTTCTGTAAGCTACTTGGCCGTTTCACTGCTTGATTTCCAATGGGATACAGGCCAGTTAGAGAATGAAGCCAATAATGTCAAAGGCAAAATTTCCCAGTTCTCTCCTTCCTGCCTCCCTCAGATATAACCCTGCACACGCCACTCCATTCCTTCCCCCTGCACATCAAACACCAGCTCTCGTTTGCCTCCAACTAGAAAGGTTTCACAGCAGAAAGGTTAGAACTACAAAAGACACAGCAAAGTGCTACCACAGACAAACGAGAAACATTAATGGAAATCATCTCCCTTCTCCTCCTGCTGACAAATTAAGTGATAAAGTGCCCTGTGAAATACATGAATTGGTAAATTGAATTGAATTTTGTTTCAGACTATGGCAGACTTCTAAATTTTTGTTTTTATTTATTTGTGGTACCAGGGATCAAACTCGGGTCCTTGAGCTTGCAAGGCAGGCGGCAGAACGACTGAGCTAAATCCCCAGCCCCAACTTCTAAATTTTTAATTAAAAGTTTTACAAGACTCACAAAACCAGTCCTAAATTAAAGCACACTTACTTGTTCTGAAGATTTTAGTAAGAATCAAGTGAACAACAAGTATGGGATACATTAATCCGAAATTAGAAATGGTTTCTTACAATAAAATTTTACTGTTTGGAGATTCATTAAAGGGATCTCTGACATGTAATTCTCTTTTGCTAATATCTTGTCATCAAGATTACAGTCTTTTTATTCAGTATAATAAACACTGAATATCCCATAAATTTTTACATCCATTGGCAATGAATTTAAGTTAAACCTCAAATATTTTACAGAACATAAGCTGAAAAGTACTAAAAGCAATTTATTTATGTGCCCAAATCTGGAACTCTTAAAACTGAAGGTTAAATATTAAATAGTTATATACACAAAGAAAATAAGTTAATTTTGCAAATAAACTATTTACAAAATCCAATGTAAGTATCTTTAATGTAAATCTAACTGTATTCATAGTTTATGTTTTAATAAGACTGGCATTAATAGTATTTTATAAACACATGATCTGGTAACCTTTACTTTATAAAATGCAATGCCAATTAAAGGCATAAAACATCTCAAGTAATTCCAGCAACGGCCTTCCTAACCCTTTCTTTCCACACCAATATGAATAGATGCAAAACATCTATTTTATAGTACAACCTCCCAAAGAGACAATTTCAGATGAAACAAACCTATTACTAGTACTCAGAATTACTTGTAAAGTGTATGTATGTGTATACAAATCACTATAAAATACCATCTACGAGGGCCTATTATTATTTCGCCACTCCAGTGATTAAAATACCAAAATACTGATTAATATGTAAGATTCTGTTTCTTTTGCTCCCTAAAAACATATTTATTCTATTCAACAACTACAATGAAGCCCAAGTTTTAGGATGATCAAACCCTATTAAGTCACACTGAGATAAAAGTCGGTCTTAAAATAAGCATCCTCTGGCACTTCAAACTCTCGCACCTTCAAGTGTAGTCTGAAGCCACTGCTGTGGCACCTCCAGGAAGCAAAGAAAAGCAGAATGCAGGCAGGGCCAGCTCAGTGGGAGAGCACTTGCGAGGATGCGCTGGCTTGGTCCCCAGAACAGCAAAAAGGAGGAAAATAAAACAAGAGAGGAGAAGGGGATGGGGACGGGGAGAGGCAAAAAAAGAAATGCTGCTCCTGGCATCGTGGCACAGGTCTACAGTCCCAGCCCTGGGAAGGCTGAGGCAGGACTGCCACAGGTCCAGGACAGTCTGAGACACATAGCAAGACCCTGTCTCAAGGCTCCCCGAGTCCAAAAAGAGAAATGTAGAGTGCCCAGCCCTGGCCAGATGACCACAGAATGCAATTCCCAAGTGACTTTCACGTGTGCTGGAGTTGGAAACTCACTGCCCTAGCCCACTATGCTGAGATAGTATTCTAAAACACAGTGTAATACAATATGATAGCCATCCAGTTTTAACCCAAACTAGATCTACTTCCGTCCTTGAATTCCTTGCTAGGTCCTAATAATAATAATAATAATTAATAATAAGTATAAAGCCATGATCCCTCTGGCTAGGGAAACATCAAAAGTGGACTATACAGGCCAGGGATTTAGCTCAGTGGTTCTGCCAGCTGCCTCACAAACACAAACACCTGAGTTCAATCCCTATCCCCCCCCCAAAAAAAAGTGAACTACAGAAATCTTTTGCAGGGGGTGATACAGCACACCCGTAAGCCAAGCACTCGAGAGGCTGAGGCAGGAGATCACTGCAAGTTCAAAGCCAGCCTAGGCTGAAAGGTGAGTTCAAGGCCAACCTAGACTACACAGAGACACTGTCTCAAAATACAAAACAAAAATCTCTTGACTAAAATCAAAATAGTATATACACTTAGAGTAATCAGTTACAATTATGAAGGTGATAAAATTTTACCAGTCCTCTCTGATTTTTTTTCTTCTGTTCTAGCAATGAGAATATATAAAGGCACTTATTTTCTATATTCAGCTAATAAACTCAACGAAAACTTGAGTTATAGCCATGGATTTAGCTCAGTGGTTCTGCTGCCTGCCTCACAAGCACAAGGACCCAAGTTTGATCCCCTCCCCGTACCAAAAAAAAAAAAAAAAAAAAAAAAAAACACTTCAGTTACAAAAGGAACTTTGAATGTCTATATTACTTCAACTAAGTTTCAACACTGTCTTGCCATGCATTAGCAAAGTATTACAGGCAAAAGCTATTGCTTTCCTGTTTTGCTGAACACAAAGTTACTGAAGAATCCAATGAAGATGTACAAAATTATATTCCTGCCACATAATAAACTGCCAAGGAAACAGAAATGAACTCATTTACATACTATTAAAAGAAAATACTCCTGCTAGTTAACTAAATAGGAGATACATGGTTAAAACCTTGCCCGGCACACATGTGGAAGTAAATATTTAATCACTAGTTTTAGAATTGAGGGAAACCAGTAGTTAACATATTAATATGGGCAAAACCCTATCTATCAATTAGACCTATGTTTTCCCTACATTATCCACAACTAATGAACAATGGCACTTCCTAGAGCACAGAGGGAAGAGAATGTGATCAATCCCTAGAATTAAATGTATTGTCTTCCCACCCTCGTTAAATTTTCATCCTACTGAAAGGCATCACCAAGGGCAGGTTAACCAAACTTTAGCCTGGCCACTGAGTAAAGCCAAATCTTACACCATACCTACTCCTTGTCTGACAGTGACCTACCTACCTTCCCCAAAACTTGAATCAACTTTTACCCAAATCTAGCTGTTAAAATTCTGGAACATCATCAGTTATGATTCAGATCATAAACTTCCAGACCCTGTGATCACACTGCAGATCAGTATCACTAAGAACTAAAAGGAGTAACATTTAACACGGAAGGCCCACAACAAAATACTGCTCTAGCAACCTTTACTTAAAAGAAACATCTCAAAAAGCTATTTCAAAAAACACTGCCTAGAACCCTTTGCTCCTACTATAACCAACAGAAGTGTTATAGTTTATTAGGGGAATTGAGGACCTGGCGATCCTCCATTAATACCAATGTTCTAGTTGATATTTACTATCATAATATTTAGTTTTATTAAATGAACAATTTTCAGGAAACTGGTCACGATGACACTGGTATACATTCACATTTTTTAAAAAAAGGAGAGGGGGAAAAAAGAACCAGAGCAGCTGGGAAGTGTCACCAATATGTTTATTTTTTCTACTTGTCTAGAATATAAACTGTTTAACAATATTCAGGCTATGCCTGTCATACAATCCTTTTAAGACAAATTATTTCAGCTGTGTAATAACCACTCTGTAAGATTAACAGTAGGAGAGTGAAAACTGGAACCCATTCATGCAATTCAACCTAAGGTTCTTAACAGTCACCTCTTTGTAGTCTTGAAACTATTATGTATTATCTGACATGAGGGTTTCTTCTTTCTTCCCCACTGAGAGAGAAGTAATTAGGTAGGTAGACAGACAGACAGAGAGACAGACAGATCTGAATGCATAACATTTAAAAGATAACAGAGAAAGAGAAGTTAAGGGATTTCACGATGCCCCTTGAAGTACCTAGGGTGTCATGACAGGTTTAACGGTCTAGAGATTCCAACATTCTGAGTCATTTCATTTATCCCCTTTTTGGGGAACCAGTGGAAGAATACTTCATCTCTAGTCCATGCCCTGTAGGTCCACATTTCAAGGTTCCTAGCCCATTCCTTAGAGCGCCACACTCCTGTAAACAGCCAGCCAGACTACACAATTTTCCACACACAGAACAGAAAATAAGTCTTCCCTCATAGAGGAAAAAAAAGGAAAAAAAAAATCAAACTATAGTTGTCTTCACTACTGCAGTACTAAATAACTTACCTGTATAACCAAAGATCTATCATTGTGGAAATATTATCTCTTTTCCTTATATCCTGAAGGAGTTGGAGCTATGTCTAGAATAGAGCTTAAGCATCAGGGTTTCAGACTCTCAGCTTCAGCCATGGAGAATACTAGAAACTCTTAAATTCCTTTCTTTAAAATAAAATAATAAAAAAAAAAAAAGAATTAAAGAAGGAAATTAACTTGTGCTAACAGATTTATTCCTATGATAAGAAGACACAGCAGATAATATAATCTCTTCATAGTGACATCTTTGGTGCAATTTGGGAACTCTAATAACCTCAGGGATATTAAGAAACTGGTATACATTTTTAAAAACAACAAAAATAAATGAGAAGAGCTTTAAGTATACCAAGTGCTTCCAATAACTACATATTAGTTTGAGTCAAAATATGATTCAGTTCTTTTCTAGAGTCCCCTCTAAGAATTTTTTTGAGGTGATCTAAAGATTTTTTTTTTTTGGTACCAGAGCTCGAACTCAGGACCTTGCGCATGTGAGGCAGGCAGAACCACTGGGCTAAATCCCCTGCCCAAAGATTCCTTTTAATACAGTGTCTCAAAACAGTATTTATAATATCTAACTATTATAAAATATTTCCCAAATTTTGGACTCCAAGTATGCAAAACTGGGGAGTGAACAACAAAACCTTTAGATAATTCACACCAAAGAATCAACCAAGTCTTTTGAGCTTTTTTTTTTTTTTTGGATACCAGGGATTGAACTGAGGACCTTGTGCTTGCGAGGCAGGAGCAGTGCCACTGAGCTAAATCCCTGGCCCCTCAATCAAGTCTTAAATAGAGGTGTGCTCACACCATGTACTTACTAGGGTGCTAGAAGACTCCACTATTAAAGGAAATTTCTATTGTTTTTGGCATACAGACTTTCAACAAGGACAAAAATATCAAAGATTTTCTGGGTGCAGTACCTAGATAGCCAGAAATTTTAATCAACCTAATTACTGTTCTCTGACTATTCCAATTCATGGAACAGTTTAATTATAGTTTTACCAATGTATTATGGTGTCCTTTTCAGAGAATGTGTAATCAGGCTAAACGGCTTATTATGAACGTCCATGTACAAATGAAAAGTATCAGAAAAGAAAGCCACTGGATTTTTATAATGGGAAGTGTAACTTTATTGTAAGCATAAAGCTAGACATCCTAAGGGTGGCTCTATGGTGAGAGAAGACTGATAAAATTATCAAATCTTGTAAACTAGGGTTACTACCTTGTAAAAATAAATATATTAGTTTTACAGGGGGAGAGGCTAATATCTAATACCTATAAATGCAATCTCTCCCAAATATACCTTATAAACTCATTGAAAAAAAACATAAAATGGGAAAATGTTTAAAAATAACCATTGAACTACATTTGTTAAAGTTCTCCATTAATATGAAGAGGAGAACCATGGCGAAAACATGATCCCACAAAAAGTAACCTTTGACTTGAAAATTAACTCTTTCTATACCAAAGATTCCAAGTAACAACTCCTTTGTCCCAACCCTGGGACTTCTACAAACATGGTGAAAGGGTACAACCTATAGTGCGTGATGGTGGTGTTATTCATGAGCAGTAAGGAAGGTTCCCAACTACGTGTGCCTCTGGCCACAGATGCGGATGCACACTTTCTAGCACTCTGGCAAGTGCTAGCTGGTCGCATCACCGCTCTACTTCATCAGGGCTCACTACAAGAACTTCCTCTGCAACTGCTGTGTACACAGAAGAACTGATACTTACAGCTGAGTTCTACCAGTTTTAAGACAGGCAGGTTCCTGCAGATGTGTTTCTTAAAGCCTGAAAAAGAAACTTCAGTCAATTACTTCTGACTAGATCCCACTTGGCCTTAATTAAGATTACATTTTTTTTCTTACCTTTTAGGGAGTGTTTCGCCTAGTATCTGATTCCCAAGTGTCTGTATTTATCTGTCATCACTGTTAGCGTCCATGTTACACTGAAACTTCAGGTGTTAATTATTTGTATGGTTGTACTAGCACAACTTGGTATCTGTGAAGGGAAACCACAATATAGTCACCATGGCTGCAGTGCTTTTACAGATCTGCGGAAAAGATAATATTCCTAAATACTTGTATAGCACACTTCCTTTTCTAATACATTTCATGAGAACACACATTTAGCCATGAAATGCATTGTCTTCAGAGCAGGATGACTTGTTAACATCCTTAAAAATTCTTAAAATCCCTTTCTTTAAAATGATTTTTTAAAAAATTAAAGAGTTAAGTTTTGCTCGTAGACTTACTCCTATGATAAGAGGACACAGCAGATACTAGAATCTCTTCATAGTGACACCTACAGTGCTAGTTGGGAACTCTGAAAGTGGTAGAAATTTTTAAAAGCCAAAAATAAATACATAAACCAGAAGAGCTTAAAGTATTCCAAGTGCTTCCAACAACTAAATTATCAATTTGAGTCTGCCATAGACTACCCATAAACAAGTTTATGAAATTTCATTCTAAATTAAAATTTCTATAAATCAGTGCAGTGCCTAAGATTCCTTTACTGACTACCAACATAGATACATCTCATTTTCCAACAGTCTGAAACTACACAGATATTAATAAGAAAGCACTATTTTGTGATTTATGAAAATAATAAGGAATTAATACATAATACTTAAGAATTAAGGGGCTGGGATTTAGCTCAGTGGTGCTGCCGCCTGCCTCAATAGCACGGGAGAGGGCGAGGGCGAGGGGAGGTGCAGCTAAGTGGTAGGGTGCTTGTCTAGCATGTGGGGACACCCAGTGCTGCCAGAAAAAGAAAACCAAAAACACACATTTGATATCATTTAAAGTAACCTTTTACCTTAGAGTATGCCCTCTATATGACTAATTTGCCAAAGGTATTTTAGAAGTAAACAGAAAATAAATATGATTTAGTTAAATTGAGCAATGGAATGCATGCATGGCATACACAAGGTCCTAAGTTCAATCCCCACCACCAAAAGAAAAAACACAGACATCCCAGCTTCTTGGGCCGGGTATTTATCTCAGTGGTTCTACCACCTCCCTTGTAAGCGCAAGGACCCAAGTTTGATCCCTAGTACCAAAAAAAAAAAAAGAAAAAAAAAAAATCAGCTTCTTAAAAACATAGTCTTGGTTGCTGCCAAGTCTGAGAAATACATCCACATCATTATAATCATGACAGGATGTATTACATACAGAATTTTAAGTCACTGGGTATGGTGGTGTGTACCTATAGTCTCAACTACTCAGAAGGCTGAGGCAGGAGGATCATTTGATTTCCAAGGCTTCAAGGCTATTCTGGCCAAAATAGCAAGATCCCCTCTCAAAAAACAAACGTTAGGTCATTTCTACTAACTAGCTTATCAGTAGAAAAAGTGAGCTTGTAGAATGTTCAGTCACCTATATCAAAGAAAGAAGCCTGTGAATAAATTTTAAAATGATTCTCTATGGTATGCCAATCCAATTTTCTACACCACAACAAGAATGAATGTATCTACATGAAAAATGCAGGCAACTTTACATCCTTCTGTGGATAGAATTTGTTAAGAGCAGTCAACCTTAAACAGGACACAGTGGCACACGCCTGTAATTCCAGCTTCTCAGGAGGCTGAAGTAGGAGGCAAATTCCAGACCAGCCCTGCCACCTTGAGGAGACCCTGCCTCAAAATCAAAACAAAACAAAGAACTGGGGCTGTAGCTCAGTGGTAGAGCACTTGTCTACCCAGAGCACTTAAGGCTGTAGGTTCAAACCCCAGCACCAGAAAAATAAAAAGGTGTTGGGGGGTGGATCTTCAGATCTCAGTGAAAAGCTTCATTAACAAGTGACTAAGAGACACTGCTGCTATCTGTCCTCAAACAATTCACTAATGTTTTTTTAAAAAGATGAAAGGAAAATACTACAAAAATGTTAACACAGACCTAAGTAAGCCTACATTTTAACTTCTCTGCTAACAAACAGGAGATTAAGCTAGAGCTCTCAGAACACCTACACTGCTCTTCATCTCGCTCTCTGCATGCTTCAAACTGCAGCACGCCAACAGATACGCTGGGTGCTCTCGGGGCAGCCACACAACTCTGAATCATGATGACTTATACTCAGTTTTTTACTTGAATTATTTAACTACTACTTCTGTTTTTTCAAAGCCAAACAAAAGCCAGGCATGGTGGCATCTATGCTTTAACCCCAGCAGCACTTTGGAAGGCGGAGGTGGGAGAATCCCAAGTTTGAACTAAGCCTGGACAATTTAGCAAGATGCTATTGCAAAAAAAATTTTTAACCACACCCAGGGGGAGCGGTGAAGTCCTGGGTTCAATCCCCAGTGACCCCCCCCAAAAAAAAAATAGAAAACTAAGTTCTGTTCCTAAAGACTTTTTACTTTACTCCTTGCTGTAGAGCTTTGCTTGTTTTCACATACTAAAGAATTCATTAACTATTCAAGCACTAACAGCAAATCTAAAAAACAGTCTTCACTGACAAGAATTACCCTTTCCACCACTTGTGGCACACACTGGTACTACTATGTTGACAACATTACAGAGTCTCAGATTCATTAAATTGCTTCAAAAGCCCATCAATCTAGTCATACAGCACAGGCACAAACATAATCTAAAACCAAGAGGTCCAATCCAAATGCATCCTAAATTATGAGATACTGCAGAGTTTGCAGCTGTTCTTTTGGTTTTGTCTTGTGTGGTACTAGGGACTGAACCCAGGCAAGCACTCCACCACGGAGCTTCATTCCAAGCAAGCCCTCTTTTTTTTGGGGGGGGGTACCGGGGATCAATCTCAGGACCTTGTGCTTGCGAGGCAGGCAGCAGAATCACTGAGCTAAATCCCCAGCCCCAAGCCCTCTTATTTTTAGACAAGGTCCCACTAAATGGCCAAGGTTGGCCTTGAACTTGCAATCTTCCCATCCACATCCTAAGCAGCTGGAATTATATGCATGTGCCACCACATCTGGTTTTTTTGTAGTTTTATAAAAGCTTGGAAAGAATTTGAAAGAAAGGTTATCTACACTATAGACTTTAGTATCTATTTGATTTTTCCATTTTTATAAGTGAAAAAAACTATGCACTACATAATGATTTTAAAAGAAACTAAGAAACATTCAAAGTCAGTTATAAAAAGCACTAAGATAATGGCCAAAGATAAAAACGGCTATCCTAGACAATCTTTCACAGTTACTTGCTATAAAAAGCTGAACTGAATTTTTATTTGGTAGAAAGCAGGATCAAAAAATACCACATTTTCCTGGCTCCCTAATTGTTCAAACAGGTGAGAATAGGTTCAGGATCTTGGATATCCTATAGATTTTTTTTTTTTTTTTTTTTTTTTTTTTTTTTTTTTTTTTTTTTTTTTTTTTAGCTTTGGAGGTAGACGTAGGGCCACTGAGCTAAATCCACAGCCCTCCCACAGATTTTTGAAACAAGACTATTTTATAGTCAACAAAAATACAGCAGGAAGAGCTCTGGTGGGAGGAATTGGAAATGATTCGGGGTAATCGACAATTAACTGGCTAGCAAGCACTTCTGCCTTCACTTACTCCTTCATCCAAAAAATGGAGGACCTGGCACCTGCTTGCTACTGCTCAGGGTTATTGTGAAGCTCAGATGAGAGCCTCACCTTCGCTTCAGTGGGGTGAAGGGGTACAGGGAGGCCGGAACAGCCACAGTCCCCAGAATACAGTTTTTTTGGTCATGCTTTCTACCATATAAAAAGAGTAGAGCAGCAAGCACTACAAAGAGCGGGAACAAGATCTGAGAATACCTGTGAAGGTTGCCCTTGAGCTGTGAGCTGAGAAGGAGTAAGTGCTCAAGAAAGATGCCCCAAAGACAGGAGGGCCAAAGTGTGACAACTGGAGGGTGAGTAGGACTCTGCTCCCACTTCCCACTTGCCAGTGTCTGTGGGTGCTCACCTCCGCCACGGTGTCAGGATGCGAGGAGAGCAGCCCTCACTGCACATGGCAGTCCCATTTCCATCACAAGGACACAACACAGTGCACAGAAAATAGTAACATGCAGCAACATAACTAGGAGGCAAGGAGTTTTGAGAACTGCCTTTGTTTTAGTGTAATTATCTCAATTATAAACATATACAAGTTAACTCTATTAATAAACTGGATCACAGGCATCCTGACAAAAAAACTCATGCATGGGCCAGGGATTTTTTAGCTCAGTGGTGCCACCGCCTGTCTCCCCAGAGCAAGGTCCGGAGTTCAGTCCCCAGTACCAAAACAAAAAACCTATGAGTACTGTCAGTACATCCAAAAATGTGGATAAAAAGATTAAACTTATTTTTCCCCCAGTTAACAGAACCGATCTCAGGACCTTGTGCTTGCCAAACAGGCACAAGAGCCACTGAGTTCCATTCCCACCCTAGCTGGAGATGTGGAAGATACTCTTTTCAAACCCAAACTGACTTTTCTAGTAAGAAAAATGCAATGTTTCAGATGAAAAATACAATGGTTGGAATTAACAAGATTAGATACTTCAAAAAAAAGGTCAACAAATAACAGCAATAAAAACCATACAAAATAAAGAACAGAGAAAAGCAAGACTAGGGAAAAATTTTCTACAAATGGAAAAGTAGACCAAAGGATGGGGGAGGGATAAAAAGAATTAAGATATGTACCAACTCCCATGAGGAATGTAATCATCATGTACTAATGAAAAATAAAAACCTTTCAATGTTTAAAAAAAATGAGTTATGGAACATCATGAAATTTAACACACTGACAATGGAGAGCCTAAATGACTTGAGAAGCAGAAAAAAAGAATGTTGGAAAAAGGCCAAAATTTGCCAAACTTAATTTAAATTACAAATGCAGAGATCAAAGTAACTCAATAACCCACCAAGAAAGATGAAAAAAAAAGAAATACAGTGAGCCACATCATAATCAAATTACATAAAATCAATAATAAAGAGTGTCTTAAAAGTAGTTACTCAGCAGACTGATACAGGAGGACTGAAGTTCAAAGCCAGCCTGGGCAACTTAGTTAAACACATCTCAAAATAAATGGGAGGGGTACTGGGGATCAAACTCAGGACCTGTACTTGGGAGGCAGGCACAGGGCCACTGCGCTATATCTCTGGCCCTTCAAAATAAAAATTTTTAAAGGGCAGAATGCAGTTCAATGGCGGGGCAGTAAGGCTAGCCACAGATTTCATGGAAAATACCACAGGAAAAAATATCACAGGTGAAGAACATCTTCAAGGTACTGTCACTACTGACCCAAAATTCCATATCCAGAGAAATACCTTTAAAAAATGAGATGAAATAAAAAAATTGTCTGTGTGTGTGATGCTGAGAACCAAACCCAGGGCCTCATACATGCTAAGTGCTCTACCACTGAGCTATAATGCCAGTTCCAAGTTTAAAATCTTTTTACAAATCATCACTAATAGATAATGAATTATAAGAAATGCTAAAGGAAGTCTTCAAACAGAAGAAAAACATACAGTAGATAGAAATCTGGGTCTATCCATAGCAAAGAAAAGCATCATAAATAGTAACTACAAGGATAAACACAAAAATAAACACTTTCCCTCTTAGTTTTTAAATACCTCTCAAAGTTAACTAACCAGGCATGGTGGCACATACCTATTATCACAGCACTCTGGGAAGCTGAGGCAGGAGGATCATAAGTTTGAGCCCAACCCAGACAACTCAGCAACTCAGAAAAGCTACAGTGTCAAAATAAAAATGAAAAAGGGATGTGGATAAGCTCAATGGTAGAGAAAGTTCCTCAAATGTCTAAGGCCTGGGTTCTGTGTTCAATCCTCAATGCTAAAAAAAAGAAAAGAGAAAAAAAGTGAATTTTTATAATATGTGTGTATCTCAATTTTAAAAGAAATGAATATTGCAAATCACTCATGTCAATAAATCCACCAAGTTACATGAAATGGATAAATCCAGAAAAACTACATCCTCTTAGAATTCAACTATTGAGAAAAGGATCCCTTAAACATCCTTTAACAAAGTGAAGTTAGGTTTGCGGGCAGAAGTAACTCAGTGGGAAAGAGCTTGCTTACATGTATAGTCCTGGGTTTGATCCCCAGCACCCAAGAGAGAAAAACATTGAAGTTATAATTAAAAACAGACGGGTCGGGGATTTAGCTCAGCGGTTCGGTGTGAATTCTGACTAACCTGTTTAGTATACATAAAGGAAGAAATACCAATCCTACCCAAAGTCTTCTAGAAAACAAAAGAATGCTTCCAACTCAATCTATGAGCCAGTACTATGGTTTAGATCTAGATGTCTCCCTGAAGCCTCATGTGCTTTTGAGAGCTGACTGGATCGTGGGGCCACAGGCCTCACCTGTATGTCAGTCCGCTGATGAGTTACAGCCGCACCGATGTTGGAAGGTGAAGCCTGGGTGGAGGAGGTGGTCACTGGGGCCTGGCCTGGAGGAGTCTGTCTCCTTCCTCCCGCTTCTCTCTCTCTGCTTCCTGCCCTGAGCAATTCTCCTCTGCTGTGCTCCTTGCCATGACACCCCACCTTGCAGCCAGCCAACTGTGTGAAACCTCTACAAACTGTAATGTCTTCCTCCGTTAAATTGTGGATGTTGGGAACTCAGCAACAAGTAATACTGACACTAAAAACAGACACAGACATTACAAGACAATAAAACCCAGACGGAATGTTCTAACCCAATGATTAACACAGCAAATCCGGCATCATATAAAGAGTGGTAAAGTCATCATGACCAAGTGGTGTTTAGTCCCCAAACTATTCAGTACCGTTGGTTCAGTACAATTCACAACTCATAAATAACAAAAAATACACAACTCAGAAAAAATATTTACACAACAACGCCCACCCATTGTGACAGAAAGTAGATCAGTGAATTAGTGGTTGCCAAGGGACGTAGGAGAGAACAGCAGTTGAGAGAGTAGAAAAGGGCAGGAGGAAAATGTGGGCAGAAGGATGTGTCAAATCTTGATTGTAAGGAAGGTAGCAGTGTATACATATAAAGAAACATCAGCCTGAAATCCCCAAGCAAGAGGATCCCAAGTTCATGGCTAGTCTCTTTTTTTGTTTTCTAGAGTATTCTTATTTTTCAGAGACACTGTCTTGCAATGCAGATGAGGGTGGCTTTGAACTCACTGCAATTTTCCTAACTCAGCCTCCAGAGAGCTGAATTAAATAAAGTAGGCAAGCTCCCCCATGCGCAATTAGTGATAGTCTGGGCAACAAGAAGGCCCCATTTGGGGAAAACAAACTACATATACTAAAACATCAAAGTGAAAAACTTAAATACAGCCAATTACTCCTCAATAAAGATATCCCAAAATAAGTCCAAGAAACAAAACGTCCAAAGATCGAAATTAAAATCTAAATAGTTTATGATGCTGTGCAAACTGGGCAGAAAACATGGTAGCTGCAGACTGGCCCAGCGGGTAGGGAAGGGTGAGAGCACAGGGACCGATTTCCTGACACTGCACCAGGAGGCCCTCAGAGACTCAACCTTCAGCACCAGAGCCCAGCCTTTCCCTGGGGCCTGACAAAACTGCCCTCCAACTAGATGCCCAAGTAAGTAGCACTGATTTGGACCATCACTCTCCACAGGCCCAAGGAAAGGCACCAGCCCTGTGCCCACTGTCTTTACTGGTCACAAACACTGACCAGGAAGGGCGCAGACCACCCACCCCTTTGCCATACAGCAGATGGCATCCAATCACATCTTGGGACTCACCAAGGCCAGGAGTGTTGCCATCTCAGTGCTGGGCACCTGTACTGTTCTCACACACAGTAGGTCCGCAACAGGCCAGAACCTCCACATACTTGCCCTCTGCCTTATCCTTCTGTATATCTAACAGGGGTGCTAACAGGGCTAACAGGGGTGGCAAAGAGGCTGAATGAGAGTGATACCAGTAGGCCTAAAAGGCTTTTATTAGTCCAGTTAAAAATCTAGTTTTAGGGGCCGGAGATTTAGCTCAGTGGTGCTGCTGCAGGAGTAAGGATCTGAGTTCGATCTCCAGTACAAAAAAAAAGATCTACTTTTAGTCAGGCATGGGTGGCACATGCCTGGAATTCCAGCACTCAGGAGGCTGAAGCAGGAGAACTGCTGTAAATTCCAGGCCAGGCTGTACTACAAAGCAAGACACTGTCCCAAAAAACCAAAAAGTCTAATATGAGCCCAATAAAATGTGAACATTTTTAATTACATTATTTCTCATGAGTAAAGTTCATGTGATATTCCTTATATTTACTGCTTCTCCCAAGTTCTAGAACAAAACAAAGCGTTCCTAAAAATGATTGTAAATTAATAAATAACCATCTGTGTTTGTTACTTTTCTCTCATTGCTGTTGCATAACACCCAACATCCAAAGTTGGACAGGAAGGGGTTTATTTGGCTTACATTTTGTAGAGTTTTCAGTCCATAACTGGCTGGCTCCAAGGCAGGGATGGCAAACAGGTATCAAAGAGGAGAAACAACATGGTATGCACAAGGCATCAAAAGCAACAAGTATCTTCCTGCCCCTATTACCTTATTCAGACTATTTAGGACAGGCAGCACTCACACCCTTAATCCTACTGCCCTTGAGCCTAGCACTGCACCATGAATCAATTCCAGCTTCACACACTTCAGGTCCAGCTTATGGCCACATGAGGCTTTGGGGGGACATCTAAATCCAAACCATAACACCATCTGATCAACCTTACTTTAAGGAGAACAAAAACACACACCAGCTAGCCAGGCAGGAGGAAATGACTGGGCCTCACCTGTGTGACTGGCACTGTATTTCAAAGTTTCCCTAGGCCCCAGCTTCTTCATCTCAGAAATGAATGGACTGGGCCGGGGATTTAGCTCAGCGGTGCCACCGCCTACTTGGCAAGTGCAAGGTCCCAGGTTCAATCCCTAGTACCAAAAAAAAAGGATTGATTTTTTTAAAATTCTGTATACTTCCAAAACTAACTTGTGGGGGGCCCGAGATTTAGCTCACTGGTTCCATCGCCTGCTTCATGAGCCCAAGGTCCTGAGTTCAATCTCCAGTACCAAAAAAAAAAAAGCTTGTAGGGTTGGGGATGCAGCTCAGTGTTGCCACACCTGTCTAGCAATTCAAAGTCCTGAGTTCGATTCCCATTACCCTTCCATCCCCTCCCAAAACAAGAAAATAATTTGCTACATATTAAGGAAATGGGTAAAACATATAATGAGTATTATGGGTCACCCTGATTTCACCTTTGTTCTCTTCCATTTCTATCCCGACCCTACTCACTTGATTCTGAACACCAGATTAGTTTTTGCATTTTATATAAATAGAATTTTATGTTACAATGTATGTTTTTAAAAAATAAACATTTTAATGGGGATACAAATTGTACCTGGCCTTTCCATCACTACCTAAATCTACTCAAAGGTAACCTAACCAGATTTAAATTGGAATCTCCACAGAGGTTTCGACCATAGGTAAGCATTCAGAATCACCTGTGGCACTCAAAAAAAAAAAAGCAGACCTGATTTTACAGATCTGGAATTCAGTCTAGCTGTGATTTATTTTTTTTAATTGTTAAATTTTGTAATTTTTTTTAATTGAGCTTATTGGTACATTTTAGCTATACAGTACATTTACATTCATTATTGGGATCTTGTACCTTTACATGACAGGTCTTGGTTCTCATTTTTCTCCTTGTCCCTGCCCTCCCTTCACCCCCTTCTCCTCCCCTCCCCATTTACAAACACTTTATTTCCATTTTTTCATTTTCTCCTATTTTTTCTTTTCCCTTATTACCTTTCCCCTACCCTTCCCACTTTCCCTACACCTTTAGCCCTTTTCTTCCTATTTCACATGGTCAATTATGTCATTAGGATCTTATGTACTATTATAGATCTTCACACCGGAGAAACTATTTGGTATTTATACATGTGTGACTTATTTATTTCACTTACGAGTATATCCTCAATAGGTATCCATTTTCCTATGAATGACTAATTTCTCATTCTTTGTGGCTGAGTAGTATTCCATTTTATAGAAAAACCACATCTTTATCCAGTCTCCAACTGATGGGCAAATGGGCTGTTTCCAAGTTTTAGTTATTACAAACCGTGCCACTATAAACATAGGTGCATACATATCACTGTGATATGATTCTATTAATTCTTTGGAAAGATATCCAGCAGAGGGATGGCTGGGTCAAATGGAACCTCTAGTCCCAGCTCTTTGAGGTATCTCCATATTGATTTCCATAGTGGTTGCACCAGTCTGCACTCCCACCAACAATGGAGAAGGGTTCTTTTCTCCCCACAACCCTGCCAACATAGGTTATTGGTTGATTTCTTGATAGCAGTCATTCTTTGTGGGGTGAGGTGCAATCTCAGTGTTGTTTTCATCTGCATCTCTCGAATGACCAGATGTGGAACATTTTTTCATATACTTACTTGCTGCTTTTACTTCTTTGAGAAATGTCTGTTCATTTCAGATGCCCATTTTTACTCTACATTGAAGACCCAAAAAACTCCACCAAAAGACTTCTAGACTTAATTGACACTTTTAGCAGAGTAGCTGGATACAAGGTCAACACCCAAAAATCAATAGCCTTCTTATACACAAATAACAGACTCACTGAGAGAGAAATCAGGAAAACAATTCCTTTCACAACAGCATCCAGAAAAATGAAGTATCTAGGAATCAATCTAACAAAAGAAGCAAAAAACCTCTACACTGAAAACTATAGCACTCTGAAAAAAAGAGATCAAAGAGAATATAAGAAAATGGAAAGATATCCCCTGCTTATTGGATAGCAAGAATCAACATAGTGAAAATGGCCATACTACCAAAACTGCTATACAGATTCAATGCAATGCCAATTAAAATTCCAACACTATATTTCACAGAACTAGAAAAAAGAATCCAAATATTCATTTGGAACCAGAAGGGATCTAGAATAGCAAAAGCCATCCTAGGCAACAGACACATGGCAGTGGGTATAACAATTACCAATTTGAAACTATACTACAAAGCCGCTGTGATAAAAACAGCATGGTACTGGCAAAGAAACAGACCTGAGGATCAGTGGAACAGACTGGAAGATACAAAACCAACTCCAGATGTACTCAACTACCTCATCTTTGACAAAGGAGCTGACCATCCCCACTGGAGGAAAGATAGCCTCTTTAATAAATGGTGTAGAAAAACTGGATCTCAACCTGCCACAGATTAAAATTAGACCCTTATCTTTCACCATGCACTAAATTAAAATCCAAGTGGATTAAAGATCTAAATATTGAAACAGAAACACTAAACTTGCTAGAAGATAAGTTAGGCAGAACTCTCGAAGACACTGGCATAGGAAAAGACTTTATGAACAATTCCTCAGTAGCACGGGAACTAGCAGAAAGAATCAACAACTGGGATTTCATCTTATTAAAAAGCTTCTGTACTGCAAAAGAAATCATCAACAGAACTAAGAGATAACCTACAATGTGGGAAAAAATTTTTACCAGCTGCTCCTCAAAGGACTATTATCTAGAATATATAAAGAACTCAAAACAATCAGCCCCCCCAAATATAAAGACCTGATTCAAAAATTTTATAATTTTTAAACTTATACTGAAGTACAGTATACATAAAAAAAATGCACAAATCAGAAATCTATAGTTTACCTGCTGAGTTATCACAAAATATACAGGCACATATCCTCCACGCACTCCTGGGTCAGTGGTGGACAGCCCAGGACTATCACCTTTGCCTCAGGCACCTTCCCCTTCCTTTTCTGCTCACCTGACATTTATACTGCCCTTGTAGTCACAGGTCAGAAGCAGCCACCTCTTCCAGGAAACTGAGTTTCTGTGCACAGTCTTGCATCACTGAGCATTTAGAGTAGGAACACAGAGGGCACTGTGGAAGGCTGATTGCCACAGGAGAAATAACTGGCAAGTTATCAGGGGAAGAGGTAAGTATCCACTTCAATTTAGATTTTGAAGGTAAGCCCAACAAAATTCTCAGATCCTAGATGTGGGGCTGTGAGGGAGTAAATCAAGGGTTTTTAAGTCACTTTTATCTGCCCAGGCAGTACAGTATTCTCCAAGCTCATGTCCCAGTCTTCTTCCCGTCCCTGCTCTTTCCTCCCTGGTTCCACAACTTTGTAGGCTCATGGACCCCAAATCTAAGCGAGAATGTCTATGTCTCCCTTACCTTCGGTTCCTTATCGCCACCTGCTTGCCACACTAAGAGCCTCAAATTCTGTTTACAAAATTGAATTCATCATCTTCCCTTGAGCCTCAATACCCAGTTATTTCAACTTTGAATCTAAATGAATGACACTTCAAAGTATAGTACCCCATATTCCACATCTAAACCCCAGGAGTAACCTTTTTCTTTTTTTTTTTTTCAGCTTTAATTGAGTTTATTGGTACATTTTAGGGATACAGTACAGTTACAATCATTGTTGGGATCTTGTACCTCTACATGACAAGTCTTGGTTCTCATTGTTTCCCCTCGTCCCTGCCCTCCCTTCACCCCCTCCTCCCCTCCCCATCTACAAACACTTTATTTTCATCTTCTCATTCTCTCACATTTTTTTCTTTTCCCTTATTACCCTTCCCCTACCCATCCCACCTTCCCTACACCTTTAGCAGGAGTAACCTTTTTTACTTTGCTCTCCATCAAACATCCTGCATGCATGTACTTGCACATATATGTACATACACACACACACACAAATTTTTTTTCATACTCCAGTCACTGATGAACCTTTTTTGGTTTGGTTTTTTGATAGGTAATGGGTACTTAATTATAGCACAGCATAAGAGTGAATTTGACTTGCTTTCCTTCAAAGGTCTCAGGACATAACCGTCTTTCTTGTCATCTTCCTCTTAGGTTATGTTTCTCCAGCTCTTCCTCCTCCCTGGAGAAGAGTTTCGCCGTAAAGACTATACTGTTGGGCATGAGAGAATGAGTTGACTGGGAGAGCCGCAGTTCTGCTTCCTAAAGATTCTTCAGTTTCTCTCTACCACAAGCAGCTTGGGCCTAGCCTGGTACGACAGCTTCCCGTCTCCCTTCTGCGTCAGGTCTGCTCTCGGCAGCCGTGATCCACACTGCAGCACACACTCACCTCGGACCACATCTGCACGCGCCCTGCAAACTCCTCAGTGACTCCATGACAAAGCCCTTCGGAGTGTGGCCCTACCTTAACCTCTCCAGTTTCATCTCTGCCAACAAAGCTTCCAACCTCAAACTTCTCTTGGTTCTCCAAATTTTCTATGTTCTGCACTCCTCATGGAAAGTTTATTGTTGAAGTTTATTCTGCAAAGAATACCCTTTCATAGCCACCCCTCAGCGCCTAATCACCTAAGTAAACCCCATTCTATCTCTCAGTTTCACAACAATTCTTAATATAATGTTTGCTAACATGTACTAAGCACTTACTTGGGGAGCGGGGTGAGACCAGGGGCTTGCTAGGTAGGCCAGACTCCCAGCCATCCTCCTGCCTCAGCTTCCCCAGTACTGGATTACAAAGCAAGATCCTGTCTCAAAAGAAACAAACAAACAAACAAAAAGAGACTTTTGAATAAGGAAAATCTTGTTTCAAATATGATCTTCGCCTTAAAAAGTTTTAGAATCCTGTCGTAAAGACAACAAAAATAAAACACAGTAGTAAGTAGTAATAATATCATATTATTTCTAAAATTTACCTTAACCACAGATCCACTATATTTTTTAAGTCGCACAAATGACATGTTATCTAACTTGGATAAGAACTATAAGAGCAGCACACACCTGTAATCCCAGTACTTAGGAGGCTGAGGCAGGAGGACTGCACTGCTGTAAGTCCAAAGCCTGCCTAGGCTACACAGTGAATTCAAGGCCAGACTGAGCTGCATAGTGAAACCCTGTTTCAAAAAAGAACAATGACAGTACACAAACAAACATTTCTAGGGGCTGGGATGTAGCTCAGAGGTACAGCTCTTTCCTAATAGGACAAGATCCTGCATTCCACCTGCCAACCAAAAAAAACACACACAACAAAAAATTCTACAGCAAAAATTGCAATGTTAAATACACAATTTTTTTTTTTTTTTGTACCAAGGATCGAACTCCGGTCCTTGTGCTTCAAGGCAGGCGGCGGAACCACTGAGCTAAATCCCTGGCCCATATTTTGTTTTTGAGATAGGGTCTCGCTACTCAGTCCAGGCTGGCCTTGAACTCACTACGTACTCCAGGCTGGCCTCCACATTAATGAGCCAAACTTTGTTATTACAAAACTTGCTACCAACCTTTCCTTTTTCCTTTTTTATTTCAACATCCTCCAGAATTCAATAAAAGAACAGCATCTAATTCAAACAGCTGTCAAGAGGGCCAGGGATTTAGCTCAGTGGTTCTGCCACCTGTCTTGCAAGCACAAGGTCCCAAGTTTGATCTTGGTACCAAAACAAAAACAACAACAACAACAAATAGTTGTCAAGAGGATTCAGATATTAAGTGTGATAGTACATTCATAAACCACAATTATTTTCCCAACAATTCACAAATTCAATGAAATCTGTTGGTCCTAAATAAGCAAACCAAAGATTGTGCTCTGAAAGTGGACTTTTAAATAAATATGTACCACCAAGTGAAAGGTTTAATTTGAACAAGGCCTGTTGTACAGCAATGGAGTAAATATGAAAGATCATTGCGAAGAAAGCACTTTAAAGTAAGAATCCTTTCAAGGCCTCCATTATTTTCCAATTTCAAAAAACATACTGCCATAGAAAAAGGAAAACCTCTGTACAGTTCCCAAAATCTTCTTTGAATTGGCTATTTCAATTTCCTCAGACTCAGTATCAAAAAAAAAAAAAAAAA
>NW_022900945.1:12160155-12182619 GCF_012274545.1 Fukomys damarensis
AAAAAAAAAAAAAAAAAAAAAAAAAAAGCCAAAGTTTTATCCAGAAGTATTTAAGGCTGCACACTTTACCATTTCTAAATCTACCAGCCTTTTGCCCTGAGCTATGAAGTCATTACAGTTTTGCCCTTCAGCTGGAATTAAGCTCCTTACAAAGTCGGTAGCTTTCCTTCTCCAGAGGTGAAATCTAAAGTCTAATAGCTAAATCAGCCAGACTCTAGGAGTCTAGTGGTTTGTAAACAAACCATTAGCTGTTCTTAATTATACATCAACAGATCATGTTTATTTCTGCAGTACAAGTTCTGGCCTACTGAGCAAAATAAAGAAACCTAGGAAAATTGGGATACTTGAGAACAATGCACATGTACAAAATCAGTCTTAAAAACTCTGTAATCATGAATCAAAGGCAATCTGTCTATATGGCATGGATGTGCCTGTATTTGAGAAGAATCTTGGTACCTAAAAAAATCCCACAAGCTTTGGGTTCCAATCTCAACAAAATCACTTACTTATGTGATCTTAAGCAATTAATTTCTGACATCCATTCTTCATTGTTTATAAAGCAGTTCTACCACATAAAATTGGCATGAGAATGAAATGAATTAATAAATTATATAAAGCAGCAGCCATAGTCATAGCACACGGCAACAAATGTATGTAATAATGACTGTTGGCCTCTATTACTGACAATGATGCCCTTCAATACAGAGATTATCTCTAAAACTCAAAAATCTGTGATGGTTTTTAACGCTATTATTATCCCCATTTGACAAGAAAACTAAAAAGTTAAATATTTTATCCAACATTCCATAGCGAGTCAAGTGGCACAAGAGTCTTAATCATTCCACTGCTGGTGTGGTTTTCACACTGTCACAATAATCTCAAGATTACTTTGCAAATCATTCCCTATCTTTTGCATAGGAAAAGATAATTACCATCTATGAAGAAGGGTAGCGCCTGCATATAAGGCAGGGCAAGGCACCCTGATACTGAAAATACTGCAATTATCCTTGTATTTATTTCCTGATATCTTCTGGAAAATTAAAGAGAAGCAAGCCAATCAAACAGTTAATACTACTATAACATGATCAAACAAAAAACTGAAGATCAAAATAAAACTGTCTCTACAATTACCTCCATACTGTCTGGATTCAGTTAAAGAAATGCAGCCCATTCTGCCATGTGAGGGCACAAAAGAAGATGGCCATTTACGAACCAGGAAGTGGCCCTCACGGGGGCTCTGTCTACCTCTGCCTTGACCCTGGATTTCTTCATCTCCACAGCGTGGGAATCAATTTCTGTTGTTTATAAGTCACTCTGGTCTAGGATTCTGAACAGCACTGAATGGACTAAGATGAAGACTAATGAGACCGGCAGCCAAGCAGACAAGATGCTTCCTCAGGTAACAAAATACAAGGCTGAAATTGTCAGTGGCAAAGCAGCAGGGAGAGCTAAAGTGCTCAGAGGGCATCATTTAAACATCGTGATGCCTCTGCCTGAGCTTATTAAGCAGCCATGACTTTTTAGTTTCAGAAGTTTAAAGTTCTTTTTGGCTGGGGATTTAGCTCAGTGGCACCACACCTGCCTTGTAAGCAGGAGGTCCTGAGTTTGAGCCGCAGTACAGGAGGGGGAGGGTTCTGGAAAAAAATTCTCTTTGTTGCCTGGTGACTCACAAGAAAAAAGTAAGGGTGGGTGATATAGGTCGGTGGGAGCTTCCGTGGCACGTGTGCAATGTGTGAGGGCCTAGATTCACTCCCACGCACACACAAGCAGGGGAAGAACTGAAATGAAAAAGCACTGTGTATCATTTGCATGCCTGCACAAGCCAGTTAAATTCTACAACAAACTAGCATAAAACTATGATGTTAGACTTCTGAGTTTCTGGGGATTGAACCTAAGGCCTTTGCACTGAGCTATACTCCCAGCCCCTTTTTTTTTCTTTCATTTATTTTTCATTTTGAGACAGGATTTCATTAAGTTACCTGAATTGGGCTTAAAGGTTCCTCTAGCTCAGCCTCCAGAGTACTGGGACTACAGGCACACACCATCACACCTGGCTCAAGACTGAGTCATTTTTTAGCTACGTTAATTAAGCATATACTATGTACTATGTACTTAGTAAGACATGACCTCAGCCCTGCACAATCATTGGACACTTGCATGTACAGCACAAATAATTCAGTAAGGTCTAAGCAAAATGCCTGATGTAAAGATCCTTCCCTAGCTTCAGTTTTTATATATGTTTTCCTTTTTGTTAACTTGCAGTTCTCCTCAGGACAGCTGCTATTACTTGCATACAGCATTTTAAAAAGGCTTACAAAAACATTATAAATACTAGCTTTTTCTTTGCTAGCTTTGAAATAGTTTATTTTTTATTAGTACTCACTTGCACTACATAGTCTGCATTCCTTCTGTGGAGCTGGGGACCTGTACATAATGCGTCTTAATTCCTTTATTCATCCCCTCTCCCTTTTTCCCTGTTCCTTTGCTTTACAATATTAAAAACAAATCTTACCGTTATAACCATTATAAAATGAAATTCTACAACATTGTATTTAGAGTGGTCATGAATGTCAGTTAATTTTTGTCTCATTTTTTCCCCTTTTTTGGTACTGGGGATCAAACTCAGGACCTTGAACTTATGAGGCAGGAAGCGGAATCACAGAGTTAAATCCCGGGCCCTAATTAAATTTTTTAAATGGGCCACATTTCCATAAGTTTTATTGATTTATTGATGTCACCGGCGATGTAGCTCAGCGGCACAGCACCTGCACCACATCAAAAAGAATGTTAATGCCAGATTTCTTCTAATGCCTCTAAAAGCCTTGCTCATCCATACTCAGAATTCTCAGTGGTTTTTGTCAATACTACAATTAAGAACAATGGGGACTAGGAAAAGTAGTAAAATAATCAGGAGGAAATCAATATGATGAATTAGGATATTTCACCATCCCTCCCTGAAATATCTGTTGGTATCTGATGTTCGTTATCAGTGCTAATGTCTGAATAGCAAAAGGGAGAGACCTTCAATCACTAAGTAGCTCTCCTCTAAATTCTTACATGCTTACTGTCATTCTGGGAGCACAAAGCATTTTCACGGCATGTTAATTCATCTCCAGCCCAATGCTCTACCACCTCTAAGAACTGCAGAGGAGGAAAAGGCACTCCTGAGCTAGTTTCCTAAAAACCGGAGCTGGCACAATAAATCATACACATAGTCAACTCTGGTTATTCCCGGTGGCTCTGTGCTACAAAGGTGCCACAGACACAGAATACTAAGGGAAATACAGGGTTAAGCTCCCACAAGCCTGAGGCCAAACATTCTCAACCTGTCCACACAAATCCTAGTTTTCCGTTTCCACAGCAAGACACCGCACTCCATGTGAATCGCTGACTCATGAATACTGAACCCCGCAGGAAGAGTGCACATAGGAGCGCTTCCCACCAGCAGGCCTGTGGGGGGACACCATGGCCCTGGGGGGTAGTCACCTCCCAAGAGCAGGACAGTGGGCAAGGACAACAGAACTGGGAGCAGAAATGGGAGGGTGGGCACCACCTTGTCCACCTCAGGGTCTGAAACAACAGGAGCTCTGATTTGGGTTAAAAGAAAATCACAGGGAGCAGAAAAGCCTGAAAACACGAAACCCACAAGACAATCCAATCAACTGTGCTTACACTGTAACCCTTAGTTCTACTTACATTTCCAAAGTTTCTCACTACAGAGTTACAGCGGCTGGGTAATCCCAGCACTCTAAGACACTGCCAAAGGAGAGCAAGGACCCTGTCTCAAAATAAAAAATAAAAAAGGTTGGGTTGAATGAAGCCAGTGCCAAGGCCCTGGGTTTCAATCCCCAGGGAATGGAAGGAGCTAAAGAGGGGCTGGTGCAAAAAATATAAATTGTGGGGGAAAATAATAAGATCTTTTCGGGGGGGGGGGGCTGAGTCGGGTCTCCCTCTGTAGCTCACGCTGACCTTGAACTCACTAGCAGCCCATGCTGGCCTCAGGCTCACAGTGAACCTCCTGCCTTAGCCTCACAATGCTAAGATTACAGACTGCAATAACATCTTTTACAGGAAAAAGGTTGGACCCTTTTATCCAGGAAAAAAATACATACAAGACAATCAAATGCAACTCTATTCTCTTGCCCAGGAAATTTAACACATTGACAGAGCTGGCTTCAGCGGATGAGTCTGGAGTCCATGCTACACACAATCACACTGCAGCAATACCCAGCAGTAGGGCCTCCAGAGATGGACCCCTGGTCCACCTGTGCACAAACTTTTCTGCTGCCCCTTGTCCCCTAAGCACATTGTTCAAGCATCGCTACATCAGAGAAAGCTTTCCTCAGCTCCAATCCCCCCACACACACCCGACTAAACTGCCTAAACTGCCCAGGCTGGGCTCGAACTTGCAATCCTCCTGCCTCAACCTCCAATTACCAACTTTCTGAACTTCCTGATTGCCACCCCTTGCCTCCATATAACCAATCTCTTATCTCCTTTTCTGTATTTCCAGTTTTCCTCACAGCACTCATTTGTCACCACAGGACACACAGGTTAGGCTGAGTCACTTTATCTTTCCTTTCTTTTCTTTTTTTTTTTAGGGATACAGTACAGTTACATTTATTGTTGGGATCTTGTACCTCTACATGACAAGTCCTGATTCTCATTTTTTCCCCTTACACCTGCCCTCCCTTCACCCCCTTCCTTTCTTTTCTTGATAATGGGGACTGCATCCCCAGGCAGCAGCCACTACACGGAGCTACCTCCCCCACCCTGAAACTACCACTTCTGTAAGTCAAACCTGGTCACGCAACAGCAGTTGGATAAGAATTTCAGCTCTACCAGGACACTTTCTTCACTTTTATACTCCAATGCCTAAGCTAATACTTGGCATCTGATACATATGTGTCATTCAATGAATAAAAATCATATGAAATATAATAATCTAGACATAGCCATAATATAAAGTGCAAGTGCAGCTTACTGTATTTCAACAACCATTTAGCATTCTAGTATATTTTCTATCATTCATTCACTTTTTTTCTTTCCTTTTTTTGTGGCACTGAAAATTGAACTCAGGTCTTCACACTGAGCTACATCCTTGCCACTCCCAGTAACAACCCTTCCATTTTTCATTTTGAGACAAGGTCTCTGTAAGTCTGTAAACTGACAGGCTGGGCTGGAATTTGGGATCCTCCTGTCTCAGCTTCCCAGAGCACTAGGATAAAAGGCATGCACTAGTACACACAGCTCTTCTATCCTTATTTCTATGCGTATTTTCAAATCTGATGTCACTTTGCTCCCATTTAACATGTCACATGACTAAGGTTTTAAAATTGTTAGAGCCAAAGCTATGCGTGGTGGTACACACCTGTAATCCCAGCACTCAGAAAGCTAACATGGGAAAATCCCCCAAGTTCAAGGCAAAATCTGGGGTGAGTTCAAGGCTACCCAAACTATACAGCCAAATCCTGTCTCAACAGACCAAAAAAGAAAAGAGCCATATAAAATCTTATGCATAGTACTTAAATTAACTATTCCCATTCTGTTAAAATATTTGGACTGCTTCTGATGCTTAACTCCTACAAAAAAAAAAAAAAAACTGTGAACATCCTTTTACAATGCATGTCTGGCACTGATTATTTAGTGTACTTATTGTGTCACAGGACAGAAACTATTTTTAGGTACTAGAAGGACACTGTCAGATTGCTTTTAAAATAAAGTTGCAGAGAGAGGGATTTAGCTCAGTGGTTCCACCACCTGCTTTGCAAGCATGAGGACCTGAGTGCAATCCCTGGTACCATAGATAAATAAATAAATAAATAAATAAATAAATAAATAAATGTTGCATTCAGGAGGCTGAGGCAGGAGGATCACAAATTCTCAGCCAGCCTGGGCAATTTAGAAATACTCTATAAAAATAAATAAATAAGTAAGTAAATAAATAAATAAATAAATAAATAAATGAGAAGGAGGGCTGAAGGGAGGGGAGAGGAATGGAGAAAGAAAATGCAAGATGCATCATGTACAGATACAAATTTCCTATAATGAATGTTTTTGTGTATATCTAAAATGTACCAATAAAATAAAAAATTTTTAATTCAATAAATGAATGAGTATGCCTGTGGTAGAGCTGCCCATCTAGTAACAGGTATGAAGCCTCTGGGCTTGATGTCAGAACCACACACCTAAGCAGAAACTGCATCTCTTCAGCAAACTTCTAATTCCTTTTTGAAAGATTATGCAAAGACTTCATTAAACTATGCCTATGGCACATATTCTGCATAGTTAGGAAGTTTATAATATGCTTTACTAATTTGCTATTACTCAATATCACTTTAAGTGTTTTAACATTACGAACAAAAAAATTTTATCTTATACACAAATAACAGACACATGGAGAGAAAAATAAGGGACAAAATTCCTTTTACAATAGCATCCAAAAAAATGAAGTATCTAGGAATCAATCTAACAAAAGAAACAAAAGATCTCTACACTGAAAACTACAGCACTCTGAAAAAAGAAATTGAAGAGGATATTAAAAAATGGAAAGATATCCCCTGCTCCTGGGTAGGAAGAATCAACATAGTGAAAATGGCCATACTACCAAAACTGCTATACAGATTCAAAGCAATGCCAATTGAAATTCCAACACTATATTTCACAGAACTAGAAAAAAAAATCCAAAAATTCATTTGGAACCATAAGAGACCTAGAATAGCAAAAGCCATTTTAGGCAACAGACACATGGCACCAGGTGTAACAATTCCCAATTTGAAACTATACTACAAAGCCACTGTGATAAAAACAGCATGGTACTGGCAAAGAAATAGGCCTGAGGATCAGTGGAACAGACTGGAAGACACAAAAACAAATGCAGATATACTCAGCTACCTCATCTTTGACAAAGGAGCTCACCATCCTCAGTGGAGGAAAGATAGCCTCTTTAATAAATGGTGTTGGAAAAACTGGATGTCAACCTGCCACAGATTAAAATTAGACCCTTATCTTTCGCCATGCACTAAATTAAAATCCAAATGGATTAAAGATCTAAATATTAAAACAGAAACATTAAACTTGCTGGAAGGTAAGTTAGGCAGAACTCTGGAAGACATTGGTATAGGAAAAGACTTTATGAACAAATCCTCAGTAGCACGGGAACTAGCAGATAGACTCAACAACTGGAATCTCATCTTACTAAAAAGCTTCTGTACTTCAAAAGAAACCATCAGCAGAACTAAGAGACAATCTACAATGTGGGAAAAAATTTTTACCAGCTGTACCTCAGACAAAGGACTATTATCAAGGATATATAAAGAACTCAAAACAATCAGTCCCCCCAAATATAAAGACCCGATCCAAAAATGGGCATCCGAAATGAACAGACATTTCTCATACAAAGAAGTAAAAGCAGCAAGAAAATATATGAAAAAATGTTCCACATCACTGGTCATTCGAGAGATGCAGATGAAAACAACACTGAGATTCCACCTCACCCCACAAAGAATGGCTGCTATCAAGAAATCACACAATAACAAATGTTGGCGGGGTTGTGGGGAGAAAGGAACCCTTCTCCATTGTTGGTGGGAGTGCAGATTGGTGCAACCACTATGGAAATCAATATGGAGATACCTCAAAGAGCTTGGACTGGAGGTTCCATTTGACCCAGCCATCCCTCTGCTGGGTATCTTTCCAAGAGAACTAAAAGAATCATATCACAGAGAAGTATGTGCACCCATGTTTATAGCGGCACAGTTTGTAATAGCTAAATCTTGGAAACAGCCCATTTGCCCATCTGTTGGAAACTGGATAAAGAAGATGTGGTTTTTCTATAAAATGGAATATTACTCAGCCATAAAGAACGAGAAAATAGATTCATTCATAGGAAAATGGATACATACTAAAGATATACTCCTAAGGGAAATAAATAAGTCACACATGTGTAAATACCGAATAGTTTCCCTGGTGTGAATAATCTGCAACAACGCTTAAGATTCTAATAAGATTACTGACATTTAGAAATGGGAAGAAAGGAGCTAAAGGTGTAGGGAAGGTGGGGTGGGTAGGGGAAGAGTAAAAAGGGAAAAGAAAAAAATGTGAGAGAATGAAAAGATGAAAATAAAGTGTTTGTAGATGGGGAGGGGAGCAGGGGGTGAAGGGAGGGCAGAGGTAAGGGGAAAAAATGAGAATCAAGACTTGTCATGTAGAGGTACAGAATCCCAACAATGAATGTAACTGTACTGTATCCCTAAAATGTACCAATAAACTCAATTAAAGCTGAAAAAAAAATTTAAATTCAGGTTAATTTGTTCCTCCCATGAATTTTTTTCTAATAAACCTAGTCAGTCCTTAAATTTAAAATGTCTAATACGATACTTAGACTGAAAAAGAAAAGAAACTTCCTTTCCATGGCTAGAAGTATGGGGGCAGACAGGGTTTCCCATTTTTAAAAGATTACTGCGCATCTTAAAAATCACACCTGAACTACTAGGAAACAATATCTTTTGAAACAGTATCTTCAGGTATCCTGGGAAAGTGTGATCTGGGCTGTGTAGTAATTCAACCCCATCAGTGCAATTCTCTTTTTTATCTGTTAAATGGGAAATAAAAATGGTTTGCTGTGGAGTGAAAAAGTCACACCTGAAGATGGCAGGCCATGGAGCAGAACTCAGAAACTGTAACAAGATGGATTTTGCCAGGGACTACTAAAGGCTTCTGGACTGTTACACATGCTCACTTTGAAGTATCTCAATTTATGCAAGGAAAATTTCTTATCTGAAAAATCAGAGCACATTGACAATGAGGTCGCACTGAAAAACACACAGGTGTCAGATGCTGAATACATAATTCATCCCACACAAAAAGTGATTTGCCTCTTTGCTCCATTGTTTTTAGGGCATAGCTCCATTTCTGACAGTTAAGAAAACTCTCAGTGTAAACAATTATTTACCATGGACCCAGGGCTGGACTGCAGAAGCCCATGGCTAACCTGAAGCTTGGCACCTCTGCCTGCAGTTTACACCCAGCTCCTTGACCACCTTAAAATCTAGAGATTCTGCTCAGCTCTGTATGGAAGCATGTTCATAGCAAGGAGTGTGGGTCTAAAAACTACTGCACAAGGTCTGTCAGCCCTAAATGTGCCTGGCTCATTGCCCTCCACACTGAGGGTGTGCAGGAACACCAGGTGCCAGCTTGCAAAACGCCAACTCCTATGAAGGTACGTCAAAGAGCTGGGACTAGAGGTGCCATTTGACCCAGCCATCCCTCTGCTGGGTATCTTTCCAAAAGAACTAAAAGAATCATACCACAGAGATATATGCGCACCTATGTTTATAGCGGCACAGTTTGTAATAGCTAACACTTGGAAAGAGTCCATTTGCCCATCAGTTGGAGACTGGATAAAGATGTGGTTTTTCTATAAAATGGAATACTACTCCGCCATAAAGAATGAGAAATTAGAGTCATTCCTAGGAAAATGGGTACATATTGAGGATACACTCCTAAGTGAAATAAATAAGTCACACATGTATAAATACCGAATAGTTTTTCTCTGGTGTGAATAAACTATAATAGTACATAAGATCCTAATGAGACAATTGACAATGTGAAATAGGAAGAAAAGGGCTAAAGGTGTAGGGAAAGTGGGAAGGGTAAGGGAAAGGTAATAAGGGAAAAGAAAAAATAGGAGAAAATGAAAAAATGGAAATAAAGTGTTTGTAAATGGAGAGGGGAGGAGGGGGTGAAGGGAGGGCAGGGCCAAGGGGAAAAATGACAATCAAGACCTGTCATGTAGAGGTACAAAATCCCAATAATGAATGTAACTGTACTGTATCCCTAAAATGTACCAATAAACTCAATGAGGAGAAAAAAAAATGCCAACTCCAAACACTGCCCTAACCCTCAAGCCCCTCACTCCCCCAGCATATGCAACCCCAAAGGGGAACCCTGAGCTGGGGAAGGGACCCAAGTCAGAAGCATCTTCTCACTACAGGAGGCCAGTCATCCCCTCAGGCAATGATGGCTCTCCTAGAACCTCCCAGAACCAGGCCTTAGATAATGACCCAGCAGCCCAAGCTTCACCAGCCAGGCAACCTCCCACCTCTGCTGTTGTTCCCCTCTGTAACACTCCAGTGCCTCTGCAGCCCCTCAAATTCAGCTCCGAACCTCTTCACCCATCCTCCCAGCTCAGAGCTCTTGTCCTGCCTGCTCCTCTGGGACTGGAATGAGTGTGTCCAGGCCTGGTCTACTGGAAGCCCCAGAGCTGGGATTTCGCACTATGAGCTCCAGGAACAACAGGACATCCTGGTTAAGTGTCATCCAGGTACCTTCTAGAAAAATTTCCTGCTATCCTATTAGCACAGCCCAACTTCCAGCTTAACATCAAACACATCACTCAAGTTCTTTATGCATCTTTCTATAACAGTGTCTCTTTTTTATCAATGTGTACATCAAAGATAGTGAGGTAGGATAAAAAAATAAAGATAGGTAGAAAGAGGACAAGGAAAATCTACTTAAAATTGAACTTTTAAGGAAAATTGCCGCTTCCAGACACAAAGTTACCCAAGCCCTTTCCTCCTCCAGAAAACTCACACCCCCAAAATCTGAAGGGCTGGAGTCGCCTGAACCTGTACCTTGGGCTCTGGGACTGTGGTTCCACCTGCCCGTAAGTAACACTTTCTCGTAAGCAGCAGTGAGCAGCAGAGCTGGTTTGCGTTCTGATGCAGACTCTGCAGAGGCTGCACCATGGCAGGGACACACACCCTAGTTACCCAAGGCGCAGCACCTCACCCCCCCCACATGACCCCAGCTCCAGGTCACAAGGTCTCCCAACTGTACGCTCTTGGTTTCGAGGGCATCACACTTTAAATTTCTGCTAATAAATCCATTTATGCTTTTTACTGAGGCACCCTGAAAATTTTACCACAACAGGAGTCAGCGAACTTGACACTTAATCCTTAGGGTGGGTTTAGAAACCTCCTAGGACCCTATCTGGTGACAGTAGCGTAAAACACTACAGAGCTAGGCATGGTGGTGCAAGCCTGTAACCCCACCCACTTAAGAGGCTGAGGCAGGAAGGTTGTAAATTCAAGGCAGGAAGATCATAACTTCAAGGCCTGACTGCCTCAATACATTCATAATCGCTATGCAACCAGGGCTGCCATTATGAGGCAGAATTCTTGTCATTTTGTAAAACTGAAATACTGAACCTATTAAATAACTCTATCTCCCCCTCCCTAGTCCCTGACAACCACCATTTTTCTGTCTCAAAATACTTATATGAGTGGAAGCACAGAATACTTGTTTTTGTAACTAGCTTCACTTAGCATAATGTGTTCAAGGTTGTTCCCATTATAGTGTATGTCTGCATTTCCTTTCTTTAAAAGCTGAGTAATATTCCCTTGTATGGACATACCACATACTGCTTATCTTTCAAAGGACACAGGTTGCTTCCACATTTTAACTATTGTAAATGTTCTACTATGAACAGGGTGTATAAATATCTTTTCAAGATCCTGCTTTTCTTTTTTTTCTTTTCCTTTTTTGAGGCAGGGTCTTACCCATGTAGCCCAGGCTGGCCTTGAACTCATGGCAACACTCCTGCCTCAGCCTCCCAAGTGCTGGGTCTACAGGAATGCGCCACCACACCTGGCCTACTCCATTATTTTAAACTCATCTCCAGTATCATTTTTCCCTACCCTTCATAACCAAATCAAGTTGTCTACCATTCTGAACTGATCTCTATTTCTTCAATTTACAACTAGAAATAGCTGATGTAATAGGAATCATACATTTATGAATATATAATATACACAAACTCATGATCTTCACTTATAAAAATTTTTCTGGGGAAATTCAAGAACCCAAATTCCATAATATCCTAAGTATATTTATTGCTCTCAATTATCATTATTAAATTGATCTTTGTTTTATGGGGAAAAAAAGCTGGATAGCCTTTACTAAAACACACACACACACACACACACACACACACACACACACACGAACACCCAGAAAACCATACAGTCAACTATGGCACAGAAAACCCAATAAATGAGCTGGGCACGGTGGCACACACCTGTAATTTCAGCACTTGACATTGGGAGACTGAGGCAGGAGGATTGGGACAAGTTCGAGGCCAGTCTGGACTACACAGTGAAATCCTGTCTCAAGAAAACTCTAGACATTTTCAATGTAATGACTTAAGGCCCTTCTGAGATTACACAAGCCTGAAAATAGACCCTTCCTGACTTCTGAGACATTACTTTCTATAAAAGAGAAAAGGGTACCAATCATCGTATGAATAAAATGAGGTAATTACAGAATGTCTAGCATAAATAAGTACTCAAATTTCCATTTTCCTTTTTCCAAATTAATGGAATTTCTTAAATCATAAGGTACTCTGCTTGCCATGTTTTCAGTGTGGTTTACATTAAGATATTTTTAAGGATGAAGAAAAAACAATATGAAAAGGTAGAAAATTTGAATATACACTGTGGTGACTAGAATTTAAACAATCACTGCCACAGAAACATAAACTAGAGACGTTCAACAACATAACTAGCCTAAACTCTTCAAAAATGTCCAAATGATTAAGAAATCTGAGAAGGGCCAGGGACTTAGCTCAGTGGTTCTGCCACCTGCCTCCAGAGCACAAGGTCCAGAGTTTGATCCCCGATACCCAAAAAAGAAAAAAAAGAAAGAAAAGAGAAAGATATTTGAGGAATCCGAGGAGCTGTTACAGAATAAAGACCAGAGACACGTTCATCAAATGTATTTTGTATGAGCTGGGTGTGGTGACACATGCCTGTAACTCCAGCTACTAAGGAGGCTGAAGAAGAGATGATCTTGAGTTCCATGCAAGCATGGGGAACATAGCAAGACCCCTCAACAACAAAAAACAATGCACGGTCCTCAATTTTAAAAAGCTGTAGAAGTAATTATGGGCTATAAATTAGGTAATCAGTATCATGTTAATATTGTATTTCCTAAAATATATATATATATAAAAAAATATATATATACACACACACACACATACACACACAGAGAGAGATATTGTATTTCCTGATTTTAATCATTGTAAATGTAGTTAAGAAAATATACTATTTCTTAGAGAAAATAGTTCAGCAGGACCTGGACCCAATTCTATTCTGTGGAATAATTCATAACAGCTCTCATTACCTGAAAATAGCTACCTCTCCCCTTCCTCCTTCCTACCAAGTCTTCCCTCTCCAGAACAAGACTCTCAGTTCCTCCCACAGTTTTGAACATATTTCCTCATCTAGTTACTGTCCTCTCGATACATCCAGTTTCTGTTTTTTAAGTGTGGCTTCCAGAGGCCAGACCAACATCGTGAATGTTTTAGTTCACATGGAATCTATATCCTTTATTATGACAGAGCCCTTTTAGTGAAGCCTGGTACTTCATTTGTGTTTGCTTTTTTTTTTTTTTTTTCCAGCAACTCATATTGTTGGGTATTTGAGATTATATAAAACCAAACTCCTGAAAGTCTGTCCAGCTATTTTTTTCTTCCAAAATATAAATTTCTCTTCCCAGCCCATCCACTAAATCCCTCTGAAGCTTTTAACCATCATCATTCTTTCCTTGCTTTCAAACTCCTACCTTTAACCACCTCCACTTCCTTCTAGCTCTGAGACAAGATTTCTTTTCAAGTCTCACCTCCTTTTCTAATGCACTGTGGCTTCTCTGCTCTTCCCAAAAATGCACATCCCTTTCTTTTTGGTATTGGGGGACTGAACTCAGGATCTTACACTTGCGAGACAGGCACAGCACCACTGAGCTAACTCCCTGGCCCACACATGTCCCTTTCTAATGCTCGCTCTGTCCGGATCTTCACCCAAACTTCAGAGGCAAACCACAGTATCCTGAGCTCTTAATCTACCTGTCCCCAAATTACCTTGTACTCAACAACTACAAACTCTAGCCACTTTCATCCTGCCCTCCCTAAAGTTATCTCCTATCAACAATCTCAGTAACAAATACCTACTCACCCAAACTCAAAAACTTAAGATATTTAAACTCTTTCCTTTTGCAAACAATGAAATCAGCAAAACTCTACTTACCTCCACAAGGCTCTATAAAGAACTGCTCTTTCATTCCATTTAAATAAGTGTAACTCCTTACTCCCCACTCCCCAAAGCCCAGTTCAATGAGCTGTCAGAATGAACTCTTCTTTCCTATGCTCCTATAATGCTTAATTCTTCTACCACTGCATCCAACAGTTTGATGTGTCAACATTCACTACTTGATTAATAAGCACCTTGATTTCTTACTGAAGAAAATTTGGTTCATATAACTTTTTGTCTGAACTACACTTTCAAAAAAAAAAATCTGTATTTTAAACAATTCACACCACAGGCTCTTGCCAGCACTATGAAAGTCATTTTAGTCATCTATCCTTACCAGCTGAGCTGTTCGGAATTTTATAAGCAAAACATTAATGAAAAAATTAAAATGGGCAAAATAAACTTTGTAGATAGAGGAGACCCTCAAGTTACAACCAGCCTAACATCTGCCTCTTGTTATCTATAGCATGCCCAGGTAAACATCCAGATCTCAGTTGTGCTGACTTCCAACCAACCTGAGTTACAACCAGCCCTCAAGAACAAACCGAGGGAGGTCTTAAGTAAAGGGTCCACTGTACATTTCCCATAGTCTGACACCGAGCCTTTCGCAACACTACTCAGGAAAGACTATTGGGCTGGGTTACACCTCAGGGGTGGAGCAGGTGCTTAGTAGCACATACCCAGCCTTGGGTCTGATCCTGAGCAGGATCAAAAATGACAAACAAAACACAAAAGGAAAAAAAAGTTACTGTGCACTTATTAATGTAATGTTCTTTATGTTGGTGACCTACACTATTATCTCTCTGCCTCACCTCTTAGGATGTAACTAAGAAAATGATCTCCAATACTCTGTTCTTTTGTAGAAACAAGATTTATCTATTTCTAGCCTTTATCTATTTCTGCCACACCTTGAGTCACTACAAATTAATAAAATTTAGTTCCTTCATATCATTAAAATTATGTACAACCTGCAACATTAGCCACATAGGTAGAAAACGGATTCTTAGGATCTAATCAAGTAGTTAAACAACCTGGGTGAGGCTTATAGAACTTGACCAGGAATGGAGTTAAAAAACAATTAAAAGATAATTATGACAGACCTGAACTTGAACTTAAAAAAGAAACCAAGGCAGGCATGGTGGCACACACTGGTAGTCCCAGCCCTTTGGAGGCCACGAGTCAGAAGGATCACAAGTTTGAGACCCCTTACACAACTTAGTGAGATCCTGTTTCAAAATAAAAATGGGCTGGGCTCCTAGTTCTGTGTGAAAGCCCTGGGTTTAACCCCCAGTACTGCAAACATACAAACAAACAGGGTTGGGTTGAAGTCATTGCTACCGCTTCACCATGCCCACCTGTGGTAGGAAAAAAAACATGTGGACAAAAAAGCAGCTTCCAAGGTCAATGTCCAGGTGGTCATAAATTTTTCACAGGAATCTCAACAAAACTGCACTTTAGGTCCTGTTCAATCACCACAACCAACTGGTAGTGTTTCATGCTGAAGTTTATCACACCCATAATAACCCGTATTAATGTTGATATGTTAAGTTTACAACTATTATTTAAATTCTTTGAAAGTTTAAGGGAATTTTAACAGCTTAGCCTTGTGACTCTAAATGTAAAGTAGAAATTCAATTCAGGCTTATGGTATTAAATTGAAAAGTATGTACATGACTACTTAACAAACACTACTGAAGTATTTAAGATTTGTGGCTCGCTATATTTACAAGTGTCATAAACTGAAAACTGCTAAGATTTGTCAATTTTAAGTCAATAAAAGATGGACAAAACAAGTTTTCAACAGAGAAAATGTTGTTGAAACTTAACATTTACTCCACAATGCAAATAAAGTGCTCAAAAATAAAATAAAGCAGCATATTAAGGGTCTAAATGTCTGTGGGAGTATAATTGAACAAACTGCAGGAGTAGGACTGGTATTTTCCCATGCTCAGCCTTTTGCTCCAAGGCACTTTTTTTACCGTAAAACTCATGCATCCGACATTCACTCACTGAGCATCCATCCACTCACAACAGGGCTCGATGCAGGCTCTAAGAACTAAAGCAGAGAAGGAAAAACACCCCACCTACGTGGGTGGGTCTCCTTTCTAATGAGAGGAGACAGACAGCAGCTGTGGTAACTGCTATTGGGCAAAGCAATCCAGGGAAAGGGAAGGAAGGTGTTCTTTCAGGAGGCTTAAGGAAGGTCACACCTGGGTGCTCAACTCAGGTGGAAGCATGTAATTAACACCCCTCATAAGAACTCCTCTAGATGAGATAACACTGGAACCTGAGACGTGAGCAAGGAAGCCATGAAAATATCTGAGCAGGATACTCTAGGAAAAGAAAACAAGTCCAAAGGCCATTTTACGTGCAAAGGATATTGTAAGGGCGATTTAATCTGTTCAACTAGAACCACTAGGCTATTAATCAAAGTCTTCCTCACTCAGAAAAAGTGTTACTTTATATTAAATTTGCTCAATTAATAGAATAAAATAAATTCAGCCAGGCACAGGGACACATGCTTGTAATACCAGCTACTCAAAAGGCTGAGGTAGGAGGATCAATTACAATTTCAAAGCTAGCCTGCATAACTTAGCAAGACCCTGTCTTAAAAAATAAAAAGGGCTATATATAGTTGAGCAGCAAAGTGATTTCAAGCATGTACTGTATATATAGCTAGACCCTGTCTTAAAACAAATTTTACGAGATTTCTATTTTTAAAGACCTAAGTATGAAGTAGGAGGATCGCCACGAGTTCACCAGCCTGAATTGTGTAGCAAGACCCTGCCTCAAAAAAGGAAAAAAATTTAAAATTAAAATTAAAATCTGTGTATTAGCCAATGAGGTACAGCGTGAATATATCCCAGATACTGAGGAGACGGGAACAGGAGGATCCAAAGTTAGAATATAGCTTGGGCAGTTGTGCGAGACTCTGCCGAAACATAAACAAGGGCTGCCAATGTAACTAAAAGGTAGAGTGCTTGCCTAGCATTTGTAAGGCCCTGGGGTTTAGTTCCAGTACCACATACCAAAGGGGGGGGCGCAACATATTCAAAGCACAACTATTTCCAGTTCTAACTGTCCCTGAGAATATAAGCCCTCAAAGAAAATTCAAACATCACTGTAAATTAGGATCCAAGAAATGTGCTGTATTAGAAAACAACTGATACTATGCTGCTGTACAAGGAAGGATTCATACTCACACAAGTGGTCTGAAAAGAGCACCTCAGACTCCGAAGGCAGAATGGGTACCAAGGTTCAAATCCCAAATCCTATATATCTAGCGCCTGTGATGCTCAGCAAGATACTTAATCTCTGCTTCAATTTGCTAAACTGTAGAATGAGGGTAATAATACCCCATTTATAGGTGTGGAGAGAAGAAAACTGATTATAAGCACACTATTTAGCAGAAGGCAAATCTTCAGTAAATTTTATTAGTACTGCTGTACTTTTAAAGTTTTCTTAAAAAATCAACTAAAGTATGCTACTGCAATCTTTGTGTGTGTGTGTGTGTGTGTGTGTGTGTGTGTGTGTGTGTGTGTAAAATGAGATGCTGTTATTCAGGATTTCTGGGAGGGGCATAAAATTTACGTTTTTAATAAGCTCCCAGGTAGGCCCCAAGAAACCACTCTTTTGAGCACAAGGGACAGTTCTCTCAAACTCTCACAAACATCAGAATTTCCTGAAGGGAGACAAAACAGATTTCTGGATCCCATCTGTCTTTGTAACAAGTTCCTGAGGGACACCATGCTGCTATGCCCAGGCCATGTAATGACAAATATTTAAGGTTCTCAGTCAGGCTGTGAACCCAAATCACTGTGGTGGTGTTTGTTTTTTCATGCAGGTCCCCTAAGTAGTGGTTTTTAAATTATGGTCTTCTGACCTAATAAATAAATCTCTGACTTGTGGGTTCTACCTCTACTGAAACTCTAGGAGAGGAACCCAGAAACCTATTTAAAAGAATCCTTCTAAGTCAGTGATAGTGAACCTTTTAGAGGTTTCAGTGTAACAGCCCAACAGTACATGTGGCATGAATGCCATAGGTTCACACCACTGTGTGATTATGAAACATGCTGAACTTTGAGAACCACTCATTACCTTATAGTTACAAATGAATGAAAATTTCCTTGATCAAAGTCTGCTAACCACAAAAAGAAAAGTTCTTACCTATTTATGTGGCAAAGCTCAATCTTTTTTTTTGGTACCAGGGATTGAACTCAGGTCCTTGCACTTGCAAGGCAGGTGGCAGAACCACTGCACCACTGAGCTAAATAAATCCCCAGCCCTGGCAAAGGTCAATCAGAAAAAAAAATAAATAAACTAACCAGTTCAAAAGGTATGAATACTATTTATTCAAATTGATAAGTAACTCTCTAACCATTAAAAAAGGCAGTTAATCTCTCCTCCTCTGTGTGTTCGCCTAAAGTGTCCACCAATGCAGACTCAAAATCTCTCCACAAAAAGCAAATTATTAGGCTATACTTTGCATATAATTTAATCTCCTTGCAAACTCAGAAAATAAAACAAGTTGGAAGTATAGAACTCTAAAGTATACAAAAGTTACTCTTAAATTATTCTTGAACAAAATCACTAATTTCCATAGCTATAGACTTACAATATTCTGGCCCTAACACAATTGAAAGTAACCAAAATTCACTTATAAAGCAAATTAAGTGTAACATCCAGACTCATCATAAGATTCTATGACAGAGCTGGGCATGGGGACAGAAGCCTGTAACCCTGGCACACTGGGAGGCGAAGGCTGTTGTGAGCCGGCCTGGGCAAAGCAGTGACATTCCCATTCCCTTGCTAAGTCTCAAAAACAAAAAGGGTTAGGGGGGTGTGGCTCAGTGCAAAGACCCTGGGTTCAATCCCCAGCAAAAAAGAAAGATTTATGTGAAAGAAAAAATTCTATGCAGAAATACAGCAATGAAATTTTCAGAATAGCTTTAAAATTAAGTAAAATATGGAGGGCCAGGGATTTGGCTCAACAGCACAGTGCCTGCCTCGCAAGCTCAACATCCCAAGTTCAACTCCCCAGTACCAAAAGAAAAAAAAAAGAGAGAGAAAAATATGGAGAATCAATAAATTGTATTTACACTTAGAACCTGCTTGACAGGGATACTAATTAAGGTTCTTTGTTGATTCTTTAATTTGTGTATGTGTTGCCGAAGCGAGCACTGATTCTCTATTTTGTAGTAGCCTACCATTTGATTTTAAATCTGCACAGCACAATGTGTTATAATACTGTTCATAAATACAAATGCTTTGAAAGCAGACTGGCTTAAACCTAAGCAGGGGTTTGTCTTGGTTAGGTGGGCCTCAACTGTCTTTGAAATAACAGAGTATTAGAGGAGATCATAAAATTAAGAGAAATCATTGCTTAAGGAATTCAAAGAATGAAAAGAAAGCTACCAAGTCATAAAATCAAAGTCCAAAAACGCATTAGCCTGGTCAAGAATGTTGTATTAAAGTTTTGAAAACAAAAATTTTAAATGAGGGAGGAAAAATAAGCAGCTGTAGTATTGTTATAAGCCATCAACAAAAGAAACTAAGGCTTTTCTTTGATGTCCCTTCCTTAAAGTTCTTGAAAATTACTAATGCCATGAGAAAAATATCTAAGTCAAACTGTTGAGCTTTCTAGGTACAAATCTAGAATTCCTCAGGTTACTAGAGAAAAATATAAGAAAGGCAATTAAATCTCACAAACGTGGAGCAAAAAGGACAAGACACAAAGGAGTCGCACTACATGATTCTAAGGTTGGAAAGCAAACAAAATTATTGTCCGTAGTCCTAAACATCAAAATAGTGGTTCCCAGGACAGGGCTGGAGTAAGAGAGAAAGATTCTGGGATTTTGGTAATGCTGCTTCTTAATGATTATTCTACTAATGGGTTTACACTGTGAAAATTCACTGAGCTGTATACTTATGAGAAGTTTCTGTGTGCACTACAATTTCATCACATTTTCACATTTTTTTAAAAAACCAGGGAATGAAGAAAAGAAAATTTCTCCCCAAGGAAAGAAACATTACCATAAAAGCAACACAAAAAATTATAATTAGTGGGGAAAGTTCAGGTAAGAATTATAGGGTTGGGAAAGGGGTGAAGACAATATAGGAAAGTCATACACAGTTCTTCAAGGTTGTCAACAGGTACAGTCTCACAAACATCTTTTTCAGGAGAAACACTTGTTAACTCTAGAATACAAACAAGGCAACTAAAATCATTCTTTCATTTTATTTATGAACTGCAAACCTGCTTTCTAATGTGAATGTGTGTAAAAATACCAGAATTATTTCCCTTGAACGTTTGGCAAATTTAAAAAATAATACCTAGTAAGAAGGATAAAGCACATGAGAATGCAATCAGCAACTAATTCCTAAACCACTTACATGACATTCCCACAAGCAACCATTCCTATGGGGTGGCAGAATTCTAATAGAAGCAAAAGGTACAAATTGGGTTCCAATCCCTTTAAATATCATCATAAACCAAGGTATATGGAAATTTCACCCTATCTAGTTTTCCATGTGCAATTCTCTTTAGGTGGCCACCAAGCACCGGGCACATGTTTTTTCAATATTTATTATTACTTCATATCCACAGAGTGATTTAAATCTGGCTTTTCTTACCAGTCTTAATGTAATCAGAATAATCCATAAACAACAGAAAATGTTAGTCATTATTTAATAAAATAACAGCTTTGGAGGCATCAGTTTTTGTAATGTAAGTATAGTATCTATCAATTAAGACAATGAGTATTTCAAAAAGAAAAAATAATAAACATGAACTTTCAATATTAAAACTGTCTTCTTGGCACAAATGCCCTAATACTCATTCACCTAAACTTTCTTATGCTATTCACTATTAAATTCCAGTAAATACAAGTCACTTTGGGGGGGGGGGTCTTTTGGTTTTTTACTATGTGTCCCAGTCTGGCCAGTTTTTTACTGTGTCCCAGTCTGGCCTCAAACTCATGGCATCCTCCTGCCTCAGCCCAATCCAGCGCTGGGATTACAGGCATACACCTGTCCAGCCAAACAGTCACTCTTAATCCTAAAAAGTATTAGGAATCCTACAACTCCAATTTTTCTAGATACCCACGTCAACTGTGATTACTGTTTAATAAAGGAAACACCCTAACTTGATTTTGGAACTCAATCCTAATGCTACAAAATCTTCTGAAGTTATTCTCATTCCAACCTCTAGTACTATACATATAAGTAGTTTTGCTTTTTTTTTTTTTTTTTTTTTTTTTTTTTTTACAGCGATTGAATTCGGCCCTTGCACTTGTGAGGCAGGGGACAGAAACACTGAGCTAAATCCCCAGCCCTGTAAGTAGTTTATATTTTTGTATCTATTGAAGAAAGAACAAATTCCTACTAAATTTTGACATGTGGGAAACATTTCTTTTCTCTTTTTGGTGCTGGGGACTGAACTCAGGGCCTTACACATGCTAAACACACGCCCCAACACTAAGTCACACCACCCAGTCAAGAATATTTTACATTTTGATATATAAGAAAAAAATTATAAAACATTGGTTTGTAAAGAATGAGCTTTATTTCAATTTATAAGCGCTCTTAAAAAACAATAAAAACATCCACCACAAGAAAGAGAAAAACCAAGGCAAACATATGCCTTAAAATCATCTAAAAACAAAATATTTTCGTAAAGTTCGGGATAAAAATAAGCAATGTAAAATACAAACACTTAACATGTAAAAACGAAACATTAACAAAACAATGAGAAAATAAAGCATTAACAGCATAGAAACAACTACCAATTTGGAAGAAAACATTTAGATTCTCATTTTGCACCAATGTGAGGTGAGGTAAAAAGTCAAATTTATTTAAATCTAACTTAGAAAAAAAGGGTTAAAACAGCATTTTTTTTTTTACATTTCTAAGATATTTCACAAGATCAATACAACACAAGTACATTAAAATATTTGATCACACTGATTTTTAAGTTGTGTTTAAAAATTCACAAATATGAGGGGTGAAATTTCACAAATACATCTATTAAGCATAAAGTAATATTTCACTTTAGAAATAACTACAGAAATAAAATGGTACAATGTGTCCTATGCTTTCATTTTTCTAAGCAATACTGACAAGACACAGAACAACCCACTTCAATAGGAGCATAAACAGAACTCAATAAATACTGTGGCAGTATATTTAACAGACTTTAAAATGAACCTGAAAAGTCATCTCTAACAGTAGATACTTGAAGGAGGTTATATACTGGGCATTATATGTATGTTCTCCTCGTTATTCACATTCTCGAATAGTGGATGGAACAATAGGATTCATCTGCAGGAAACATCACACACTTTTTCTTTTTCTTTTTTTTTTTTTTTTTTTTTTTCAA
>NW_022900945.1:12182756-12187115 GCF_012274545.1 Fukomys damarensis
TTTTTTTTTTTTTTTTTTTTTTTTTGCAACAGTCTCACTATAGTTCAAGATGGTCTTCAACTCACTATGTAGCTCTGGCTGGCCTCAAACTCCCAGGACTCCTCCTGCCTCAGCCTCCCAAGTACTGTTATTACAGGTATGCACCACCATGCCTGGTTCATACAACCATTTATAATAATGGTTATTATGCCATTAACAGGAAATTGTTATCTAACATTAGTTTAAAAGTAGAACATTAAAATAGTTTTATCTGTAGGTGTGTAAAATTTATTTTAAAATAGTGGAAGAAATATATCAAAATGCTAATAAAGGTTATATTAATTCCCATGATTTAAAGGCCTCAAGTCAGCCTTCTAAGTCACTAAAATATATACATATACTTCATACCTGGGCCAAGTCAAAACAAAAGCCAGCAAAGCAACAAACAGAACTCACTACAAAATGAAACATTCTCCACCTCCAGAAATCTAGCTAGGCTGAGGACAGAGACTTCACGTCAAGGTTCAAAACTACAGAAATAAATCCTAGAGACAGATCATTTCCTAATTCTAATTAGGAATGACCTGCTTTACTAATTCCCTCATAAACAAGTGTGCTAATGTTTAGGCAATTGGTAATGTATTACTGATAGCAAAATGTAAGAGCCTTGTATGGAGGTAATCCCTTGTAATATTGAATAGATAAAAACAATAAAATAAAGGAAATTCCATACATAATAACACCACTTTCATTTGGAATCATCAGATAAGGAGCTCTATTAAGTAAAATTTTCCAGAAAACAGGAACTTTCTACAATAACAAAGCTTTAAATGTTTACTTTCATAACAATCTTTTCAAAAGACACAAATTTCATACTTCCTTTAACACAAAACCTAAACTAATAGTTGACTTACAACCAAGGTTACCACTATGACACAATAACCACAAAACTATCCTACAATACTGTTGATTCCCTTTGGAATTAATGATTATAATAGTACATGTCTTCATATAATAGTTTTAAAACTCTTCTGCAGTTTCACCTACTTTTCTTTTTTTGGGACTGGGGATCAAACTCTACTCCTTGTGCTTGCAAACCAGGTGGGAGAACCACTGAGCTAAATCCCTGGCCACCTCAACTATTTTTTAATAAATCTTTTTTTTTCTGGAAACAAGATAGCATTTCTGGTGTGTGTCTAATTCCAATGGTCAACACTGTAGAATTTCATTTGTGAACTAATGCCAATTAATAGTTTTTGAATAGGCCATAGACGGTTGTCCCGTAAGACTGTACTATGTAACCCCAGCACTGAGGCAAGAGGATAATCACCAGTCTCAGGCCAGCCTGGGCTACACTGTGAGTTCAAGGCCAGTCTGAACTACACCGCTAGACCTTTCTCAAGAAAAAAGGACTGTATCACCTATCACCTGCTGGTACCACACCATCTTCATTTGTGTAAGTAAATTCTACAATGTCCACATAACAATGAAATCTGACAACTGCATTTCTCTAAATGTTTGCTTCCCACTCAGCAATGCAAGACTACTTGGGTTGGTTATTCAGAAGGTTCAGAGACCTTTTTATGTGCAGGATCTCTGCTATGCTTCAAAAGGCAGAGATCACTCACCCTCAATAAATGTTAGATGAATCTCTGACTCAACTTACAAATATATTTTCAAAAACATACTAATGCTACAGAGCAGTTCAATTAATCATGCAGGGATATTCCTCTCAGGGAAAGTTACTGAACTCCCTTGTCTCTGACAAGATAAAAATTACCCATATAAATGAGACACAACATCTGAAAAGAAACAAAAAACAAAACTGAGGACAGGTTCAAACAAAAGAGCCAAGGGCATTTGTCCATAGATTTAGAAGACTTAGAGGACTTCAGGAAATACTTATTTACAGTGTTTTGAGTAGCTGTCAGAGTACTAACTACAGAAATTGGCTCCAAAGGGGCTGCTATAGAAACCAGTTTTCGAGCAATTATTCCTTATAGATAATTCCAACTGAATTTTTCTAAGAAACATTCAAGTACCATACAGTATAACAGTATAGTTGCATGGATATTTCTAGCCAAGTAAGTCACTATAACCTCTTTGGATACTGACTCAAAAAGCAACCAGTAAAATGTGTGGGTATTTTTGGTGGGGTTTTTTGTTTTGTTTTGTTTTGTTTTTTTGGTACCAGGGATTGAATTCAGGACCTTGCATTTGCAAGGCAGGCAGCAGAACCACTGAGCTAAATCCCCGGCCCAAAATGTGTATTCTTGATGTAATTAATAAGGAATATAATTATTGTACTGTATAGCATATAAAGTTACAAGTTCGTTACGCAATGATGTTAGACTTTTAGGGAAAAAATTCAAGTGAGGACAAATCAGTATTATATTATCTCTCATTACCTCTATGACAGTTGAAAAAAAGAAAACAAATTTTCTTCATTAAGTTTTACTCAGAAAAATTCAGACTGTGTAAAATACTTTTCTCTGCTTCCTTGGACTTTTGCAACATAATTCTACCCCCTAGAACCTCAAATTAATGTCTATAAAATTACGACTGGTAATTTCCAAGACCGACTACCAAAAATATTTATGAAAGGGCCAGAGATTTATCTCAGCAGTTCTGCCACCTGCCTTGCAAGCTCAAGGTCCCAAGTTCAATCCTCAGTACTAAAAAATTTTTTAAATATATGTACTTATAAAAGAAAAGCTGAGTTTGGAGTGGCAGCGCCCACCTGTAATCCCAACACTCCAGGAGGCTGAGACAGAAGTATCAAAGATTCATGCCTAGCCCAAGGAACCTGACTTAATGAGACCCTATGTCAAAAAATGTAAAATAGGGGCCAGGGATTTAGCACAGGTCCTGAGTTCGATCCCTAGTACCAAAAAAAAAAAAAAAGAAAAAGAAATGTAAAATAAAACTGGGAATGTAGCTCAGTGTGAAGGTCCTGGGTTCAATTTCCAGTATGCTTCCCTCAACAACAACACACACACACACACACACACACACACACACACACACACACACACACACAAAGCTTTAAGAGGAAGGAACATTATTCCATAGATTAAACACACACAGCAAACTACCAAAGGCCTAAATACTATGCTAAACTTACTCAAATATTTTTGCAAAGGCCAGAATATAAGTATGGCCTTCAAATCCATTGTCATTTTCACAATTTCCATAATAAATATACTTGATGTCATTTAACAGAATGTCTCTACCTAAATAATTCAATTCTCAAATTTCAGTTGCCTTTTATTACTGGTACTGTTAAGTAATTTTGGGGCTAGCCTGTAGAGCTGCCTAAAAAAATTATTTTAAGAAAAACTTGTTTCTCACTCTTTCCAAATTCTGGTCGAACCCTGCCTGCCGTGGGTGACGGCTCTTGCCTGCATTCCTCTTTTCCCAGCAGCTACAATTCCATTTTAGTGTCAACCTGCATTCCAGGCCTCCTTTCCTCTCCCACATCACAGCTCTCAGCACTCCAACAACTCCTCAACATTCCTACCTGACTGCACTATCACAATAAATGCTGCCCAAAGAGTAAACTTTTTTTAACATGCTAGTTAGCTTCTGGAGGAAAAAAAAAACAAACACCAAAAACAATCATAAAATGATACCTACTTATCAATTGTTCATTTAAGTAGTGTTTTATTAAATGCTACAATAATGACCTTTGACCAGGTAAGTAAACTACAGCATCAAACTATGACTTAAATTGAGCTAATAAGTTTTTTGGGTTTTTTTTTTTTGAGACAAGACCTAGAAGTATATTCCAGGCTGGCCTTGAATTTACTATGTAGCCCAGGTTGGCTTCCAACTTATAAGTTGATAAAATTGTAAAACTTATGGAGAACCCCTAGACACATAGTTGAGTTACTTTAGAATATAACTAACAAGTGGGGGCATGGTGCTGCCTGTAATCCCAACAATGGAACGCTGAGGCAGGAGGATCCCAAGTGAGTTAAGGGTAGCCTGGGCTGCACAGTCCTGGACTACATAGTGCAACCCTGCATCAAAAAACCAAACCAGGAAGAAAATGGCTAAAGGGGAAGTGGGAAGGGGAGGGAAAAGGAAATAAGGAAAAAGAAAAAATGAAAAAATGCAAACAGTTGTTGTAAATAAGGAAGGGTGAAGGGGGTGAAGGAAGGGCAGGAGTATCGGGAAAAAATAAGAACCAAGATATATCATGTAAAGGTACAAGATCCCAACGATGAATGTAACTGAACTGTTTGCTTTAAATGTACCAATAAATTTGATGAAAAAAAACAAGGGTCAGGAATTTAGCTCAGGGGCACTGCACCTGCCTCCCAAGTACAAAGTCATGAGTTCAATCCCCAGTGCAAAAAAAAAAAAAAAAAAAAAAAA
>NW_022900945.1:12187172-12189583 GCF_012274545.1 Fukomys damarensis
AGAAAAAAAAAAAAAAAAAAAAAAAAGACTGTAACTAATATATAAAAGTAAATACAAAACATAAACATAGATAATATACCGTAAATTTCAGTCTAACATGCTAGCATACCTGTAATTCGAGTACTCTGAGAAGGCCGAAGCAGAAGAATCACAAGTTCAAGTCCCATTTGAACAGCTCAGGGAGACTCAAACTTAAAAATAAGAAAAGGGCTAGGGATGTGGCTCAGGGCAAGGCCCTGGGTTCAATCCTTAGTGCCGCAAAAATAAATGAATCTGTGATAAAACATTAATTTTTTATCATAAATTAGTATCTATTTCAGTATACTGAAAGACAAGATGAGACAGACCTACTTATAGTCAAGTTTAAATAATGCAATACTCAATTGAATACTGTTTTTATAAATTGACATTTAAAGTAAACGTACTCATGCACATATATCCATTGTGAACATAACAGCTACAAATGTTGCTCTCAGTGATAACATTTTTTCCTGTTTCTTTGTGCTGGGGATTAATCCAGGGCATGAGAAACGCATGCTCTAAAACTGAGCTACCTCACACAGTACCAGTGAAATGGACAGAGTAAAGTCAGTCTTTCTTCCCTTTACATGCATGACTGTTGCACTCATACGGAAGTCGGTGTACAATAAAACCATGCCCACCTCACCCCCCAAAATATTAATTTAAATGTTTCGCATGGACTTTTTGTGCAAAACTACCAACTCTCTAACTCATTTCCACTTTAAAACTAATAGCACCATCACTTAAGCATGTCACCAAAAACTCTGTACAGACAAATCAAGCAAACAGGCACACATCAGTTCTGGTGACAGGAGTGTAGCACTAAGTAAGACATTAACGGAGTGGAAAACCTGCCAACTGTTCATGTTGTGGGAGTATAACATACAACAGCCCTCTACTTTGTCCCCTTCATTTAAAAAAAAGCTAAAACATGTAAGCGATCTATAGTTTCTTAATGGGCAGAGATCTAACACTGCAAGTAATTTGGTGGTACATTTAACAGGAGTGTTTTACTCTATGTATCTCTCTGTAGTAACTGTGAAGGCAAACAATACTATTGTAGTTTTTTAAAAACTATGAATGAATTACCTAGCTAACTGATTAGTTGGGCAGTTAACTCTCCAACCCAAATACCACATAAACCCCAAACACCGATGAAAGATGCGGAAAAAACAAAGGTACATGGTAAATTCACTTGTGAAAATGTTGAGCCAAAGAAAAATTAATTTGACTGCAAACTCATTTATGAAAAAAAGAGCTCAACTTTGATGCCATAGTTTGAGAGGTATACTTTCAATTAAAATTTTTCCAGAAAACCATCCACTGTTACCGTCAATTTGTAACCTAGAATATCCATCCCTAAACATCAAAGATGGCAACCTCAGTAACACAGGAGTAATCAGAACCCTGCCGATAACTGAGTTCATAAGCACATACATGAGCAAAAGCACAATTTTATTGTGACCTCCGATACTGTCAGATCAGAGCTAACAGGAGTCTCTCCAAATACAGCCGTGAGTTCGTGTAAATGCAAAGTCAGGGTGATGGGGACGTTATCGACGGCTTTAATAAGTGGGAGGAAATGCTACCCGGGGGGGGAAAGAGATGGACCGCGTCCTGTTTTAGGCGACTGGAGAAAGGTACTGCAGCAGACAGGGCGACAGAACGGTTAACGAGTCTGGGCTACTTTAGAAAACGGCCAAGAAAGCGAGGAACTGACGGGAATGTTTCGAAGTCAGAGGAACGGCACCCACGGGCTCCTCCCGCTGCGCCAGCCCGCGGCGGACTCGGGCAGCGGGGCGGGGAGGGACTGTCACGGCGAGGGTGCACACGCCTCTGCAGGTGACGGGGCTCCCGCAGGGCGGGGGTCCGTGTCGTCTCAATGGGGTCACTGTATTCCCTTCGAGATTGGGGGATGCTCACACAGCACGTCCCCCGGCCCCTCCCTAACAACTTGCCTGGTCCAAAGAGCTGCGGGTCCCAGGCCCCCGGAACCCCCCGGCTCCGCCATCCAGGAGAACTGCTCTGCCAACAAAGTCCCGCGAGAATCGGGAGATCTCGCGAACAAAGCCCACAGCCTCTCGCGAGCTCCCTCTAGAACCAACATGGCGGTTGGGGAAAGTCAATACTTAGGAACTTTACAAAGTACTTCCCTAACGGAGTGGAGAACGTGTAAAACACTGAAAGCATCGGAAGCGCTTTCCGCCCTCTAGTTCGCCTCCTCGTCCCCTGGTGGAGAACAGCAGCAGCAAACGTCCCAAAGGCTTCCAGTGGTCACCGTTACCTCGCACAGTTAATCCCTCCACCTACCCCGCCGCCCTACCGGTCACGTGGGAGCCTCTGTCCTGCGTACGGGTCACGTGGGCCGCAGCGCGAGCGCGCGCCCACCG
>NW_022900945.1:12190284-12202211 GCF_012274545.1 Fukomys damarensis
CGCCCTGCCCTGTGCCGCCTGAGGAGCAGCGCTGTGGGCCGCTGGTTTCCGAGGTTCCTGCCTCGCTCCCCGCTCGCGCTCCGGTGCTCTGTGTATCCTCCAGACAGCACGTCAGCCCGGTGAGGTGGCGCCCACCTGTGATCGCAGCGCTCGGGAAGCTGACACGGGAGGATGCCCGCGAATTCGAGGCCAGCCTGGGCTACATAGTGAGTTCGAGGCCAGCCTGAAGAGCCCAGCGCCCATTGACGGAGATAAAACGTTTGCTTGAGTGCATGGTGGTACCACGGACTATTTCACCCACTACACATTTTTGTGTTGAGAAAACAAGTTAAATGCTCAGAAACGCAGAACATATAGAAGCAAAAAAGGCTTTAAGAGGCTTTTCCATAGGTGGGCACTAGTGTTACAGTATAGTTGCTAAGGAGACTTCTGGGGAGTATGAGAACAGGAGAGAACTCCAGGGAGTCCACGAGGCTGGACTTGGGGTCTTTGGAGCAAACCCGACAGTGACAGAAATAACAAGTTCATTACAAAGAGGGTAGCACACCCAGCAGCCGTGTATCCACCGCCCAGCGTGCAGGAGGCCCGGAGCTCGACACCGCACAAAGAAACAAGATTGCGGGCCGTGGGAGGACTCTGACAGAGACAGAGAGAAAGACCCCATCTCAGGAAGGAACAGTGGGAAGAGAGAAGCGCAGTTCACTGGGAAAATGACCGCGACTCCGCCGTGCCCTATAAACAGGCGCTGCAGAGACTGAGTTAGACTCAAGCGTGAGAGCGCAGGGGTTAGTCGGGCGGGGGGACATCTCTCCTGCAAGAGCAGCTGAAGCGGAGCCCCACAGGATGTGGAGTTTGTTACTACACGGCCAGGACCACGCTCCGCCAACAAGAAGCCGCCTTCCCCCATGTGTGTACAAGGGGTGATCAAGAAAAATGAGTGTTTCAGTGTGTAAAATTTATTCCAGGAAGACATCGCCATTAATCCCCCTCAGAATGTTCCTCTTCACCTTGAATGCACCCCCATCGCCCTTGCCACTTTGCCAAGCAGTTCTGGAAGTCCTCTTTGTGAACGTCTTCACGGGGCGTGATAAGAAGTATGGTGAACGCCACAGCCGAGTGCCATCCAACCAAAAGACAGGCTTGTAAAAGCGGGACGGTGCCTCCTCATCCACCCTGTTCCCTGGATCTGGCACCATGGGACTTCAGCTCTTCCCCAAAGTCAAAATGGTACATGACACTGTTTCTGGTAAATTTGTCTAATAAATGTTGGGAATTTCCTTTTTCAAATTTCCTCCTGTTTTTTGGGTACCATTCTATTCAGTGTTTCTCTTAACTGTTTTGGCCCCTCATTTCTCCTTTTCACTTTCTTTCTCCGCCCCCACAAATATCAGGGAAAGCAGTGAGAAGAGCAGAAAATCAAGAACAAAATCTTAAAAAACACTGACATTTGCCCAGAGGACGAGTTGCTATTCCCAGCAGTTAGACCAAAGAGAAAATTCTCCAGGTCGTGGGAATTGATTTTGTTCGGTTGTTTTTTTGGATTGGAGAGGTTTTTTTGTTTTGGGTGGTGGTAGTACTGGGAAATGAACCCAGGGCCTTTACATTCCCAGCCCTGCTAAATTTTACTTTGAGACGGTCTTACTAAGTTGTCCAGGCTGAAGTCCTCCTGCCCCAGCTTCCCAGTACGGAGATTTGAGATGTGAGCCACAGTGCCCAGCCCAGGTTAAAAACTCTTAGTAGAGTTTGACTTAGTACAAGGAAAGATTTAAGAAACATTTCAATAAGGAAGAAATTACACATTCTTTGGGTGATTTTCTATTCCTTCATGATCCTACCTTCATTTAGTTGGTATTATCCATAAATAAGAGTCTTGTGGGTCTCAAGTGATCCTTGAAGCCTGGAGTTGGAACTGGTTTCAGACATCACAGGTTCAGGACCACTTCACTGCCATCCCCTGCTCATGTGTAGTGAAGACTGTCTTGGGAAAGTCCCTCAGGAAATGCTAGGGGCCAGGGGTACAGTTCAGTGATAGAGCATGGGCTTAGCGTGTGTGAAGCCCTGGTTTTAACCTCCAGCACCAAAAAGCAAGCAGAAAGCATTCCTAGAATTAGAAAACCACCATTTTGTGACCTATGATGAAATAATTCTGGTAAAAATCCGTAGATAAAAGCTATTAGTTGATAGGCTAGGTTGTAGGATATAAAAGGCCCTGGGTTTGCCCAGTACTGCCAAAAGACAAGTTGAAAAGTTGACCAGTAATTTTACAGTGGAAAGATTAGGCTCTCACCCCCTGAACTATACTGATCGGTCCTTATATCATTAAAAGTGGGACAGAGTCAGGGATAGTGATGCACTCCTAATCCCAACTATTTAGAAAAGCTAAGCATAAGGATCACAAGTTTAGAGCCAATCTGGGCAACTCAAGGAGATGATCTCAAAAAAAGGGTAGGGGGCTGGGGATTTAGTTCAGCGGCAGTGTGTCTGCCTCACAAGCACAAGGTCCAGAGTTTGATCCCCTTACCATAAAAAAAAAAAAAAGTAATAAACTGCCCTGGATTCAATCTCCAGTACTGGGAAAATTTTTTTTTAATTAGGACAATTAGATATTATGTGACCCCTCCCCCCATTCCCTTTTGCTTCACCAGGCTGGTCAAATTGGTGGGCTGTTACCCTGGTAACTCCTAGTGAGCCATGCCTTGTGTTGCCCATACATTCATGAAGCTCCCTTCCCAAAGAAGATGGCAGCAATGGCAGTGGGTAGGACACAGTATCACACACCTGTAATCCCAGCTACCCAGGAGGATGAGGCTGGAAGCTCACAAGTTCAAGGCTAAAGTGGGCAGTATAGCACAACCTTGTCTCAAAGCAAGAACAGGAATGTAACTCAGTGGTAGAACACTTGCCTAGCATGTGGGAGGCCCTGGGTTCAAGCCCCCATGGTGGGTGGCAGGTTAGGAAATGGCACTGTGCCATCTCTAGTTATAACCATTTAGAAACCTACAGCATTTACCTGCTCGGAACCCAGCTACCACAGAGCAGGTGTTCAAGATGCAGCAGCCACATGGTGAGCCCAGGAGGGCAGATTCTGAGAAAAAGGCCCTGAGAAAGATAAAGTTAGCACCTTGGCCAACAGTCAGTACCAAGGCTCAGCAGTGAGATGTTTTCACTGGCATTCTGCACTACCTATCCACCAGCTAAGAGCAACCTCATGAAATTCCCCGTAACATCTCATATGCACACAATCAGGAAGAAGAAATCAGTGTTTTGTGCCAGTTAAAGTTTTTCTTTTTAATGGTAGCAACATTTTATTAAAGGTAGGAAAAGAAGTGCTCTGCACCTTAATCTCTGTAACTGGTGCAGACTTGTAGGATTGGGTTTTGGCTTTTTCTCTAAACAAAAAATTATTTTACTACTGTGACATTAAAATTTTTTAAAAAGAAACAGGCTCTGCAGAACAAATTTGGGCCAAGGAAAAGGAAAAGAAGTGCACCCCACAGCACGAGAGCAGCCACCACAAAAGAGGGAACACGGTGGCCACCTGCCTTTGCTGTTGGAGAACTACATCTGCAGCCACGTTCACAAACAGCCTGACTCCATGTGCACAGGTCTGTGGCAGTTTCATGTGGGTGGAGACAAGTGACAGAGCTTACAGGGCTTGTCTGATACATCTATACCTGGGTAGCTGCTATCATAAATTACAGTGCCTTCATCATACATACTTCTGGCATGAAATGATCATCATCTGGGTGGGGACTGTGGACCTGCTGCCAGCAGTGACTGATGAAAAGCTCTGTAGTACTTAGCAACTGGCAGGGCATGTTGGTTCCACCAAACGGAGCATCCTATGTACCTTGTATCTAATACAAAGTTTCACAACAACCCAAGGAAGCAGACAGCCATTTTGCAGATGTGGAAAGAGACCAGAGAACTTTTCAAAGCCACACATATAGCTAAGTGTCAAAGTCAGTATCAAGTCGAAGCAATTCACTACAGTAGACTGACTGTATTACCTCTGTAGCCACTTTTGTGATGCAGCTTTGCAGTTCTGAAAGTAAAATCTGTTTGTCCCTTGAATCCAAGTTCAACCATGCTTTGGCCAATAAAATGTTAGGTGTTACACATATATTGGTTGGAAAAGGACTTGCTCCTCTCCCATGACAAAAGAAAATGCCTGAGTTGGCCTGCTCAAGGACATAAGAAACAGCCCATCTCAGTGGAAGTCACCTCGTGTCAGCCAAACCCCCAGGAAGAGCTAGTAGATGTGCTGTGAGCTCAGCTGAGATCAGCCGCTTGGATCTTAACAGATTATTCTCCCATATGACTAATTTTCACACTCAAGAAATTTAAATGGATATACTATTACCTAATCTATAGTTCAAGTTCAAATTTCCCCAACTGTTCCTCATAAATTATTCTCCCGAATCCAAGGGTTACACAGTGCACTTAGCTGTCTGTTCATCTTAGTTCCAGCCCTTTGGTACTGGGGACTGAATCCAGAGTCCTTGCATGGAGCTACATCCCCCACCAGTTCTTTTTTCAAATGAGGTCTCACTGAGCTTTGGATCCTCTTGGCTCAGCCCCCCAAAGTGCTGAAATTACAGCCATGTGCCATTACGCCTGGCTCATCACACTTTTGAAGAATCCCTGGCAAGTGTGTACACTTTTTAAATTAACCTTGATTTGGGCCAGGGATTTAGTTCAGCATTTCGGTGGCCTGCCTTGCAAGCACAAGGACCTGAGTTCAATCCCCGGTACCCCAATAAATTAATTAAACTTGATTTTCCCCTCATCAAGGTTTCATTCAAATGAAACATAGATAATATTGTGTCCTTAGGAGTTATATGTTGAAAATCAGAAAAAATACCACTGGATGCCGATTATGTTAGGTATATTATATATAACAATTATGTAACTATTATAATCCCATGACAAAGTGAGGCAGACATGGAGCTTTGCCATTCAGACCTCCAGGAAAGTTCGTGGGTGATCAAAATGTATAGCTGGGCATGGTGGCACACACCTGTAACCTCAGCACTCAGGAGGCTGAGGCAGGAGGATCATTGTGAGTTTGAGACCAGCCTGGGCTACATAGTGAGTTCCAGGTCAGTCTCAACTACATAGTGAGACCCTGTCCCAAAAAACAAACAAAAATTTATAGACAGTATCTAAATATTTTTAAAATGTTACAGTAAAAGGCACAGTGCTCTCAATCCCCCCTCAGTATATTCCTCAAATTTATAGACAGTATCTAAATATTTTTAAAATGTTACAGTAAAAGGCACAGTGCTCTCAATCCCCCCTCAGTATATTCCTCCTGGCTTTGAAAGTGCCTATCTTACTATTCTTCATTTTCCAGAACAGTCTGGAAGTCCTCTTTCATGAGTATCTTTATTAGTTGTCGTCAGAAATGTGGTGAATGCTGCTGCTGAGTGCCAGCCAGCAGAAGAGCATGGACTTTATTCATGGACTTTATTCACCGGGTCTGGCACCATGTCACTTCTGGCTTGTCCCCAAAGTCCAAATGACCATGAAAGGTAAACATTTTGAATTGATTCAGGATACTGAGGCAGCCACAACACACAACTAAAGACACTTATGAAAGGATTTTCTGAACTACTTCAGAAAGTGGCAAAAACTCGTGGTGGCCCATACCTGGAATCCCAGCACTCAGAAGACTGAGGTAGGAGGATCTCTGTGTGTTCAAGGCCAGTGTGGAATACAAAGTGACCAAAATCATGGGATAAGTGAGTTCAAAGGAAGGGGGAGTATCCTGAGGGGATTTATGGCAGGGGGTCTTTTAAAATACTAACCCTGTTGTATGTAAGCTGCATCATCCAGCTCAGTCCTCCACGTTGTCAGCTCCTCCATGGCCCGCTGAGCTTGGATTCCTTCCAGGTAGCTGCTAGTCAGTGACAGAACAAGACTTAGTGACAATACAGATTCCTGGTCATCTGCCACTGCAGGAGTCCATTGGGCCTTCTTAACTCCAGATGTCCTACTGGGGCAGGCAGAGACTTCATTAGGTCTGCATCAGTCTGGTAACTCCCTGCTCATTCCTGCTTCCTTGCATTTTCTTTATTTTTAAATCTTTTTCATTCATTCATTCATTCATTCATTCACAGGTGTTAGGGATTGGGCCAGGGCCTGACACATGCTAAGCATGCGTGCCTGCTCTCTGCCATGGAGCTACATTGTAAGGCTCCCTCATTTCCTGTCACTGTTACACCACAATAAATCAAACGTACTTCTAACACCATCTCGGTCTCTGCTTCCTGGAAAACAAAACCTGCAGCATTCTCATTTTAAAAATGCAAACAACTATAAATGAAAGAATTATGAATATTCCAAATCATAGCTGGAAGGTGATAAAGCTACTAGGAATTTTTTTTTTGTTCTTTTTGAGAGAGAGTCTCGCTATGTAGTTCAGGCTAGCCTTGAACTCATCATGTAGTGAACCTCCTGCCTTAGCCTCCCAAGTGTTGGAGTTACAGGTGTGCGTGCCTGGCTGCTACTACGCTTTTAATTTAGACTAAGTGACTTCAAAAGCTAATTACTTTTATATTATAAATCAATGTGCTTTTCAACAAAGGAAACCATTAACAGCGAAGAGACAACCTACAGAATGGGAAAAAATTTTTGCCAGCTATTACTCAAAGGACTAATATCTATAATATATAAAAAAAACAAAAAATGAAACCTCCTAAGTTTAAAATCCCAGTTTAAAAAATGGGCATCTGAAATAGACACTTCTCAGATGAAGATATACAGCCAGTAAATACAGAAAAAATGTCCAGCATCGCTAACATTTCAGCATTCCAGAAATGCAAATTCAAACAACACTGAGACTCAATCTGACAGGGAGAATGGCTGCCATCAAAAAATAACACCTTATAAAGACACTCACAAAATAGGACTTGCAGAATTGCTTCAGAAAGTGGCAAGGACAGTGGAATAAGTGTATTCAAAGCAAGAGGGAGTATTGTAAGGGATAACTAATGCAGTGTCTTTTACTGTAATTTTAAAAAACTAAACATGCACCATTTATTTTGATCACCCCTTAGTTATCTTATATGCTTGTCTGATTTTCTCGACATTATGTGAACTTAACATGCATGAAATATTTATTCCTAACTACTACTGCATAATGATTCATTGTATGAATGCTATATGTTTAAAAAAAGAAATCAATAACAAATGCTAATGAGGCTGTGGGGACAATGAAACCTCCTCCATTGTTGGTGGGACTGGAAACTGATACAACCACTATGGAAATCAGTGTGCAGATTCCTCAAAAAACTAAAAGGAGAAATTCCATTTGACCCAGGATTCCCTTTCTAGGTGTCTTCCCAAGAGAAATCATAGCACAATGATGCATGCACACCCATGTTTATAGCAGTGCAATTCATAATAGAAACAACCTCTATGTCCATCAACAGGCGAATGTATTAAAAATGTATTTGTGGAGGGGGTAAAGGGAGAGCAGGGGAATGCTGAAAAAATAAGAACCAAGATATATCATGTAAAGGTACAAATGTCCAATGATGAATGAATGTCATTATACTGTATACCTAAAATGTACCTGAAAGGGGTCTTGAGCCCCCTTTGGGTGCCCCTTACCCAATTATGCCACTCACGCACCGAGAGGTCCGGCAGGAGTCTTTATTGTAGGGAGGCGAGCAGGAGGCAGGAAGGCAGAGAGAGAGAGAGAGAGAGAGAAGAGAAGGAAGAAGCAGGAGAGAGAGAGAACAAAGAAAGGAAGGTCCTTTTATCAGTTTTGGGGTGGGCTATTGCTTATTTATGAGTGAGCTACTTTTAACCTATCACAGGCCAGATTGCTTTTATGGGCCCAGTCCTGCAGACACAGGTTTCAACTTTCCTGGACCACTGTGGCCTTGGAGGGGGAGGGAAACCAGAGATAAGGGCATGAGGTCATTTTAGGAGCCAAGATGTACCAGGAGAATGCAGCCTGTGAGGCGGCATCACAGCATACTTTAACACGATCAATTCCCTAACAGTACCAATAAAAATTTTTAAATGTGGTATATACATACAGTGGAGTACTACTCTGCCATAAAGAGGATAAATGAGTTATGTGTAGGAAAATGGATGCACCTTGAGTCCATGTTAACTCAGATACAAGTTTAAATATCACATGGTTTCTCTGATATGAAAAATGTGTATAACACACACCCACACACACCAACAAAATAAAAGATAATAGAAAAAAAGGTATTGTAATCCAGTGTGGACAATATATCTAAAAGTGTACCTTGAATTACATGTTTAGATGTTATTTGGTCTATTACACTCTGGTTCTCAATCTATATATATGATAATTAACTTTATAAGGTCTTATACATAAATGAATCTGATGCTGGAAAAGTAAAAGATGGGTGGAGGGAGGAGGGCAACAGAAAGGAACTGAAATGTGTTATGCACATGTACCAATCCCCTATAGTGAATAATTACTATGTACTGCAAATGTGTATTAATAAAAGTAAAAATAAAATCAATGTGCTTCTCCTACATCCCAAGCAGTATTGTGGATTGGAATCCAGGGCTTCTTACCTGTATCCTTAGCCTTTTTTATTTTAAGACAGGATCTTGTTAAATTGCCCAGCTGGCCTTGATCCTCCTACCTCAGCCTCTCAAGTAGCTGGGATTACAGGCATGAACCACCATACCTGGATAAATTAACGTACTCTTTAGCACATTTTCTGACTATAGTTTTCCCATTTCTCAGACTAAGAATCTCTAAGAAAATCATCCTTAGAAAAATCATTTGCTTCATCCCACATGTCAACAAATACATAAGCATCCTTTACTGACAAGTCTACTGGAATTATCACATAGGTACTTTGACAATTTTATATAAGCATATTTTCATATGGTCTAGTATTCTTTCTTATATATTTTATTAACCCAGTCTATTAATGAATGTGCATAGGAATGCACTGGGAAACAATGTATCACACTAAGAGTACAGAGTCACCCTGACTTAAGTTGAAGGCCCACAGCTGCCACTTCTTTGCTGTGTGATTTGCACAAGCCACTTAAGGCATAAGGTTGTCATGAAGATTAACTGTAAGGAAAACAGTAGTACAGTGACTGAAACAGGGTAGGTATTCAATAAACACTAGGCAGTATTTTTTTTTTTTTTTTGTACCAGGGATTGAACTTGGGACCTTGTGCTTGCAAGGCAGGCAGCACTACCACTGAGGTAAATGCCCAGCCCCCCCCAAAAAAACTTTTTGATTAAGTGCCAAGCATTGTAGTAAATCTTGGTGATTCAAAGACAGATAAAAAATGTCACTAATTAACATTACACAATGTATACATGTATTGAACATTACATGGTATCTCACTGATACGTATAATTTTGCTTTTATCAGTTCACAAATCACTCAAGCTTTGAAGAGAATCGTAAGAAGAACACTTAAACACTAATATTTTTTGTTTGAGACAGGATCTCTCTATATAGTTCAGGTTAGCCCTGAACTCACTGTGAAGCCCAGGCAAGCTTAAAACTCATGCCAATCCTCCTTTCTCAGCCTCCCAATGCTGAGATCTTTTTTTTTTTTCTTTTTTTGTGATACCGGGGATTGAACTCAGGACCTTGTGCTTGCAAGGCAGGCACGGTGCCAACTGAGCTACATCCCCGGCTCAATGCTGGAATTATTACAGGTGTGCACTACCATGCCTGGCTCTAAAAACTACATCAACTAGATCTGTGGCCAATTAATAAGCTTATAATCTCATTGGACATCAAAACTTTACTATATCAAATTACTTATTTGCATACTTCTTAGCAAGAAATAATAGGCAACACTATTAAGAAAATGTATGTCTTTAACCTTTAGTGTGTCAAATAAATTCAACATTTAAGTTATAAATTTTTAAACCATTTTATTGAACTATTTTAGTATCATTTCAGATGGTAGCAGCTGCCCTGAAATGAAACAAAGCCATCAAGAACGTTATTCAACATTCTCAATGTAATCCAGTAGGTTTTTGTTCTTGGAATATAAACTTTTGACATTATATAATCAAGCAAATAGTGGCACATACTATATATAATTCCAAAAGACTATGTATTTCTTATTAAAAAATCATTTTGCAAGTGGCTTCAGCTTTATCAACAATCTCATTGACACATTCCACACTTCATGCTCTCAAAATAAAAAACTGCCTACAACTAATTTTACTGCTATTACTGAATACTATTCAGAGTTATAGGAATTGAAGTTTAACATTTTACAATATAAGCGGCAATAAGTTACTGATACCTGCTAACAAATTCCACTCAATCTAAATACATTCATGATATGTTCAAAAAAGACATTTTGTAAATTTTAATATGCTAGTTTATATGCTGCAGTGCAAAAGAAGTGACACTAATGTTTCCTGAGCTTTAGGAAATTAACAATATGCTGACTGCTACTCTGAATATAAAATAAGCTCCTTGTTATATATACTAAGCCATGTCAAAACTATACAATTAAATTAGGTTTCCAGAGAAATGAAAAGATTAATCAGTTATGGTAGGTTAGGGAGATGAAAAGTTTTGAAAACCAAAATATGTACAACACTACAAAGGATATTATGTTTTGTTTTATGGTACCAGGGATCAAACTGAGGACCTTGCACTTGCAAGGCAGGTGGTGGCACCCTGAGCTAAATCCCCGTCCCTAAAGGATATTATGGATCTGCATGTAATACAAAGATACCTACTGATTACCAGTTGATCACAACTGTCTCTCTTTCAAAAATATTACACCAAAAGACTGTATGGTAAGCTATTCAGCATTAAATATAGCAACTTTTAGTATATTACATATTTTAACATATTCTTCCATAATGCCCAATAAGAAGTAATAAATGTGGTAAAAGATGAAAAATCAAGAAAATAAACATGCTTTAAGGAATGTTGTTGCATGGGTACTTGACAAAGGTAGTGAAAATGATTTCTCATTAGAATACTCTACATCCTCAAAATTACAAAGATCGAGTTTCTACTTCAATTTTCTCTTCTGCTTGTAGTATATCAGGATCAACATGAATAACTGGAGGTCGTAGGATAACTTCAGGCCCTCCACCATATATAGACTGTAGAAAATTCCATGTTTCTTCAGAAATTTGACCAGAATCTGCTCCTAAAATTATGTATATGTAGAAAAAAAACAATGTTAACAAACCTACATATTCAAAGTGCACAAGCTTCATAATGAACCCATCAGCATAAATTCTCTAGGGATATTTGAGACCTTCTGAAACACTGCAGACTACCAACTAGTAGTGTTATAAGCTGTCATTTCTGGTCTAGAAATGTTAATTAATTTATTTTTTTTTTCCATGTGCACAGGGGTAACACATCGTACTAAATATGTAAGGTCATATCTACGTGGGTTTGATTACAGAAACTAATAAAGTATTCTCTAAACAATGAAAAAAAGAGTAAGATAAGACTATAAGAGAGAGAAGCAATTTAAATATGTTCGGGGACCATTTTCATCTCCAGAATTAAGGATTATTTTGATGTTACATCATTGCCTTTTCTCTTTTACTTTCCTTTTTAGTTTTATTTTAGGATTCCCTATTTTTAATGTTCATACAGAGATTTCTTTAACTGAAATACTGAATAGTTTCTTTGGTGTGAAAAACTATAATAGTACACAGGATCCTAATGAGACAATTAATAATGTGAAATAGGAAGTAAAGGGCTAAAGGTGTAAGGAAAGTGGGAAGGGTGAGGGAAAGGTAATAAGGGAGAGGAAAAAAATATGAGAAACTGAAAAAATGGAAATAAAGTGTTTGTAAATGGGGAGGGGAGGAGGGGGTGAAGGGAGGGCAGGGACAAGGGGAAAAATGAGAATCAAGACCTATTATGTAAAGGTACAGAATCCCAATGATGAATGTAACTGTATTGT
>NW_022900945.1:12204982-12209820 GCF_012274545.1 Fukomys damarensis
AAAAAATATGAGAAACTGAAAAAATGGAAATAAAGTGTTTGTAAATGGGGAGGGGAGGAGGGGGTGAAGGGAGGGCAGGGACAAGGGGAAAAATGAGAATCAAGACCTATTATACAAAGGTACAGAATCCCAATGATGAATGTAATTGTATTGTATACCTAGATTGTACCAATAATCTCAATAAAAAGAAAAAAAAATAAGCTGTCATGAATGGTCTTTTCTTAAAAACTTTGGGTTTTTAAGACAGGGTCTCATTATGTAGTTTAGGCTGGTCTTGAACTCACTATGTAGCCCAGGCTGGCCTGAAACTCAGTGATCCTCCTGCCTCAGCCTTAAAAAGTTTTTTTTTTTTTTCCTATCTCCTACCAACAACCTTAAAGCTTTTCCTCAAGATTTAAAAATTAAACACCAGCTGCATTCCACTGTTTGACATAATTCAAGTATGGACTTCTTCGTTCTTGCTGGCTGTCTTTCTCTGTTCTTTCCCTCCTTCCATTGGCATCACTGAAGTTTGGATCTAGGTTCTATACCCACTAGACAAGCACTTTACCACATCCCCAGCTTCAAATACATTCCTGAGCTAGGTAAGAAAGCACCAAGATGGCTAGCGCTTATATGATCCTAATGGTAAGAAATCACCCACAAGTAGAGGCTTTAGTACTAGGCAATCTTACCTTGCCTGAGCAGCACATTACCACATTTCGTGACTGAAATTTTAGTGTTGTCAATAGGACCCGGAGGATCTGAGTTGAAAAGAGAAAAGAATTAACAAAATGCACTTTTCAAGTAAATGCACCAAAGAACTACATAATTTTGTGCCTGAAATAAGTGAGAGCTGTAACCAAATAATCAGACTGTCAGCCAAATTATTATAGCCTATTCTTTCTTTTTCTTTTCTTCGCAGTGCTGGGGACCAAACCCAGGATCTTGTGCATGCCAGCCATGCACTCTATCATGGAGCCCTAAAATGCAGTGGTGGCGACCTTTTAGAGGTTTCAATGATAACAGTCTGCTACAGCAACCATGCCATAGTTCACCATCACTGCTATAATGTATTCTTAATATTTTCTCCAGCACTTCTTCCTTTTGGGGTCTTATCTGTCCCAAAACAGAACAAGGAAAAGTGAGAGACTCCCTCAAGTCCTATTTAAAGTATAATACAAATGATTTTCTCATCTATCCACTTAGGGATTGCAAATCAATATGTACCTTTAATGTTATAAAAGAATAATAACTTTGTTATTCAATAGAGAAAATTACATAATTTTTAATTTGTTTCAGATTGACATTAAAGTACATTAAAAAACAAAGGAATTATAAAATGTTAAAATACATCCTTTCTTAATTAAAAACGGCTTTATTTCCCAAGTTTGATCCTGGTACCAAAAAAAAAAAGGCTTTATTTTTCCTTTGAATACAAAAGTACAGTGCATGTTCACTTTATCAAAAGTTCTAAAGTAGGCACAAAGAATCTGTAATCTCATTACAGAAGGATATGCAAATTTTTAATATCTGTGTGGTCTTTTTGCATTTTTGCATGTTTGCTTTAAAAAATGGTTCAAATTATACACACAGCACTGGAACCTTTTTTCACATGTTATTAAATATTATCCCATAAATGATTTTAAAAGTACACAAAATATTCCATTATACTAGATAAATCAGAATTTAATTTCCTTCCTCGTGCTGTATATTTTAAATTTTTCAATATTTAGATCACAGACTAATTATATTCAGTCCCTTTATTTCCACTATGAATGTTATAATAAAACAGGTTTATAAAAAATTACAAACAACAGGAATATAAACTGGACTATAGAATCTCTGGGGCCGGGGATTTAGCTCAGTGGTTCCGCCACCTGCCTTGCAAGCGCAGGGACCCAAGTTCAATCCTCGATACCAAAAAAAGAATCTCTGATCTCACAGATCTTTTTCTCCCTGCTTACTGGTATATTCCTAAGTGCATATAGACACTCAAAAATATTTGTCAAATGAATAAACAAAATATTTGCTAAGAATTTCACTTTTCATTTAACTACTTACCTCCATCTTTACCCTTCACAAAACTCTCCCATTCTCTAAACCACTGCATGCTGATGCAGTAAAAAGTAGCTGGAGAATCCTCCTCTTGGAATGCTCTATTGAGCTACAGTGGGGAAAAATCAATTACTTAACATCTAGAACTTGTTTTGCAGCAGAACAATTCAATCCCTCTACTTAAGCATCTGGGTAGTTTTTGTGTGTATGGATTTTGTTTTGGTTTTTCAAGCAAGGTCTCATTACACAGTGGCCTTGGACTCACTATGCAGCACAGGCTTGCCCTGAACTCACAGCAATCATCCTGCCTCAGCCTTCCAAGGGCTGAGATTACAGGTGTACGCCACCAAACCCAACTAAGCAACTGGTTAAAAACAATTTCTCATATACACAGAATATGGTACTATGACAGAATATACACTGATACTAGCTAAGTAATTTTAGTATAAGGATATGTGGTAGCAGCTATTAATAAACCATCCTAACATGTCTCAAAATTTAACAAAGCACAGACTGGGTATGGTGGCACACACCTATAATCATAGCATTCATGAGGCTGAGGCCAAAAGATCGCCGTAAGTGCAAGGCCAGCGTGGACCACATAGTAAGACCCTATCTCCAAAACAAAAAAAAAGAAAAATTTAACAAGCACATGCAAAAGTATATAAAAAAAACTGGATAAGCAAAGATGGTCAAGGCAGTCTTCAAAACTCCATATAAAATGTATGAGTTACTACTACATATTTATAAAAAAAATCTAAACATTCTATATCCATTATCTAGATACATCTTACTTCAATTAGGATACAATCTGCTACTGCCAACACTACCCCAACAAATAATCTTACACATCACTTCACAGGAAATGCACAGGTGCAGGTAAATTCTCCACAGTGACGGGACAAACTCTGACACTCTCCCACTCCTGGAATTCCAACTAGGAATAACTCTACTAAAAATGGGACTCTTCAAGGAAGTGGCCTAATGTTTAGAATGGAATCATTCCGATGTTAATTTTGTTAACTAGATATTCGGGGCTACCTTGATTCTCAAACTTCTGGAGGTCTAGTTATTCATTTTTATTTTCAATCAATTTCATTTTTGCTTAAGTTAGCCAGTCTGACTTCTGTGGGCAACTAAAGAAATCCCACTAATAGAAACACTGGTATAGAGACAGCAGAACCTCAGGGAAATGAAGGGTACTTGGAATTTACCTAATTGTAGTAAAGACTCCTAAAAGTATTTCATTATGGGCAACTAACTGCCTGTGGCTTATACTAGCTGTGGACAAAAGATAACCAAGTTCAGGGGCCGGGAATTTAGCTCGGTGGCACCACGAGTGCCTCACAAGTGCAACATCCTGAGTTAGATCCCTGGTACCAAAAAAAAAAAAGATCCCAATAACCAAGTTCGGATTATGCCGTTCTTCTAGTTAAATATAGTCAAGACCCTGCAACTGTCCCCAAAGATCTTTGTACCAGACCAGAAGCACCTCCCTGATCTGACTTTACCTTCTAATGTTTTCTTCCTTGTTTTATTCCCAGAACCAAAGAGTTTCATTGCTGTTTTTCAAGGCCATTGGCACTAGCTATTTGTTTAGTTACCTAAATGACATATCCCTTAGCTCCTTTGAGTCTTTGCTTAAATGTCACCTTCTCCATGAGGGCTGCCTTGACCATTTGTTTAAAATGGCAACCTGACTCTTTCCCCTCACACGATCCTTACTGAGTTAGTATTTTCCTTTTCCATGGTTTCTAAACTTTTAATATGCAACATGTAATTAAATGTGAGGTCTTGGAGGGCAAGGACTTTTCTGAGGGAAAAGTAACTGCTTAGAGGAATGAAAGGGAGTGAAAAATACTAGAGCTGCCTCTGATAGCTTCAGAAATCAAGGCCTGCTTGGATCAAGACCTCAGATTAAAGTTAGTACTTTCCATGAGGTACACCTTGAGAGAAGTGAGATTTCTGAAAGGCGGTGTGAGACTGATTCTGCCAGATGCTGAATTATAAGACCTATTAAATTCATACCATTATCAGGTTTAGACACTTTCAGGACTTTATCTTTGTGTCTAGGTGGGGGCTTTTTAAAATTTAATCAAACACAATCACCCCATTAAGGACATATTCTCCAGTTCTGGGAAATTTTCTTAGCTAAACTGTTGCCCTCTATTCTCTTTGGAAATAAATATTAGAAAAATACTGGATTCTCCATCTACCCAATATGTCAAAACTTTTTCTACCTCCCATCTGTTTACCCTTTTGTGCTTCATCTTAGGAGAAATCCTTCCACTAAACCCTTCAGTATACCAATCTAATCTCCATCAGTACTTATTCTGTGATTCAATCCACTCCCCTGCTGGGTTTGTTTTTAGTATGATACCCTTATTTAGTCTTCCTGAGAATCAATCACATTTCTGTGCCCACATTCACTCTTCTAGCCAGGCAAAAATCTTTATACTTGCTGCCTGGCACAACACAGTGAGTAGAATGCAAAGGTCTTCACGACATCTGACACTGCCAAGCTTAAAGCTTGTGTTCATGGTGTGGCCTTTGGTTTGCTTCTTCATTTTGATCCTGTATCCCATTTGCTTTTCCAATTTTTCAAAAACTCCACTTAGTTTCCAGTTCATCAAGTGTACTTATATTTGTGTACAAGCATTACTTTATTTTTTGTAATGGGGATCAAACTCAGGACCTTGCACTACCAGCATTACTTTTTACACTAACACACTTACTTTATTAAATGGGTGTGTGTGTGTGTGTGTGTGTGTGTGTGTGTGTGTGTATATATATATATATTG
>NW_022900945.1:12209960-12218766 GCF_012274545.1 Fukomys damarensis
TTTGAGACAGGATCTCACTATATAGTCCAGGATAGCCTTGAACTTACTATGTAGCCCAGGCTGGCCTCAAACTCACAGCGATCCTCCTGCCTCAGCTTCCTGATTGCTAGAATTAGAATTGCATTTTTTAAAAAGTTTTAGGGCTAAGGATACAGCTCAGTGGTAGATTACTTGCCTAGCATGTGCTAATCCCTGGGTTCCATCCCCAGCACCACCAAAACTATTAAAAGGAAAAAAAAAACAAAACAGAGCAGCTCTATTTAAGTATAATCCCACTACTAGAAAGTTCAGTGGTTTATTGCAAATTTAGTTGTGCAACCACAGTCCAATTTAAATAATTTCAAATACCCAGAAAAGCTATTCTGTATCAGTTTACAATCAGTGATCAACTTTGCCTTACTGGTTTTACCTTTTTAGGAATTTTGTAAGTGGTCCTTAGGGTATAGCTCAGGGTCAAAGAACCTGATTAGCATGTACAAGGACCTAAGTTAAATTCCCAGAACCCCCAAAATAATTTTTTTCATATAAGTGAGACTACATTATAGTCTTTTTTGTGTCTGCCTTTTATTTGGCATGTTTGAGATTCAGTCATGTTGTTTTATGCTTTAGTAATCTGTGATATTTTGACTGCCATACAAATACAACACATTTTGTTTATACCTCGGCTAGCTGGTAAACTTTTTTGTTGTTGTTTTGTGGCACTGGGGATCAAACTCAGGACCTTGCGCTTTCAAGGGAAGCACAGTGTCACTGAGCTAAATCCCCAGCCCACTGGTAAACATTGTCATTGTTTCTAATTTGAGGCAATTTTAGTGTACTACCACTATATACTTTCGTTTACAGATGTTACATGAACGTAAGTTGTCATTTTTCTGAAAAAATACCTAGGAATGGAAATTCTGGGTCATATGCTAAATGTTGAATCTCTAAATTGCCAAGTGGTTTATAAATTAGTATATAGCGTTTTGCAATATCACCATTAATATTCATGTAAGAAACCCCTCCTGAGACTTTTTCCAGGTGTTTATGAGCCATAACTTCTCAGGAGTAATGTCTATTCAAATCTTTCACTTATTTTTTAATTGAAATATCTGCCAACTTACTCACCATATAAAGTTTATGTAGCTTGGGTAGGTGTAAGTCCTTTGATGACATGCAACTCAGGATTTAGGTCTACCTTTGTAACCTACACTAATTCTTAGGCTTACTGAAATTGTCATTGCCGTGATACCTTACCCATACTGCTTCTGAATGTAACATTTATTTTATACAAAACAAAAAATAGGTTCAAATCAATAAGATTCAATGATTTTATCACATGCTACCACCCCAAAACTGCTGGCCTATCAAAGACTCAATGCTGTACCTGGTGGCAACACCTTGTGGATTTGGTACTGTCCTACATGATGTGGAACTTGGTGTAAATTAGAAACCTATATATGAGGTCCTTGCCATAGCCAGAATACCTGAGGCTAGGAGCCAGGTAAAGGAAGTGAGAGAGCTTATCTACCACTACCTGTTGACCAGAAGCTTTGCTTCCCATATCCAAAACTCTGGCCTGTTCTAGTTGGAGGATTTGGTTCCCAATGTGATATAACAATAGCCTTCCTAGACTGGAAACTGAGACAGCCCCTTGGCTGCTTGGAGTTTCTCATGCTACTGAGCCAAGAGGCAAAGTGGGGGTGGGTTATACTATTGGCTAGAACGTGTCCCAGTATAAAGGATGAACCAGATGGCTGCTACTCAGCAAAAGCAAAGAGCACTGCGTTTGGAAAACAGAGGTTATACCCACTGTGTTAGTTTCAGAAGGCTGCCATAACAAATTACCACAAACTTGGGTGGCTGAAAAGGGCTATTTATTCTCATAGTTCTGGAAACCAGAAATCAAAAACCAAAGTGTTAGCAGGACAGTGTTCCTGGCAGAGACTCTAGAGGAGATTCCGTCCCTCACTCTTCACATTTCTGCCTCGTGGCTGTACCACTCTGGTCCAAGCTTCTGTCTTCTCATGCCTCTCACCTCCTTCTCTGTTTTATCTTTCCCCTTTCGGTCTCTTTAAGCGATCACTTACTGGATTCTGGGCTCACACATATAATTCAGAATGATTTCACCTTAAAATGTTTACATATACAAAGGCCCTTTTTCCAATAAGGTCACACCCATCAATAAGAACAATTCACAGAACCTAGAGCATGGAAATTTCTTTTGGGGAACCAACAGTCTACCCACTAAGGCACTATTTACCCAGAGGTTAAAAATGAACAGACTATAGAAATCTAGTAGATAAAGACCACATTCAGAAAGAAAGACTGAATTACTTTACCAGAGAGCCACAGCCACAACCAGCTGAGGTGCTGGCTGAGAACACAGGAAATATGGAATGGGGAGTGACCGGTTGTAGACACGTATTTCTTGCCTGCTCCGTGTAAACAATTGCCAATTTCTTTTCTCTTTCAGTCCATTACTATTATTAGGTATAATGATGGTGGTTAACATAGGTTTTGTTTCTTTGGGGTTTTGTGATGCTAAGGATTGAACTCAGGGCCTCGTGCAGGGCAGGCAAATACTCTTATCACTGAGCTGCACCCCGAACCTTAGTATTATCCAGATTATAGATTATAAAAGAAACACTGTGACTACAATGAACTAAAGGATAAATGACTACCATTGAGAAATAGCAACTGATAGGATTTGGGGTCCTCCCAAATTCAGGGAAAAGGTAAATGCAACATGTGCTGGCACATGAGAGAGTAATATGAGAGGCAGAAGCAAGATACTGGTGCTACTGTTGTCCAGATGAGTGCGTGTGGGAGATAGAAGCAAACTGTACAGCACTATCAGCTAACCAGCAGCATTTCCATTCAGGATTCTACTCCTTTCACTAAGGAGAAGCCCACATTTTCCAGGACCCCTTGCCAATAGTGCTCCAACTGGCCACTGCCAAAGCCATCTGTGATTTATGGAAGGCACAAGAAAAAGTCTCTTCTTCTGGTGGCAGCAGCGAGCAGGTTTGGGGCATCTGTAGTGAGCTCCAATTGGGTCTTGCCATTACCTCCAAGCATCCGCCCAAGAATTTGATTTCACTTAGCAATGTTGACACTAAGGGCTACATCTTGTGCCTTCTGGGCACCCTCTGAATAATCCACCTGGAATACATCTGGGCATCTTAATTTGTTCTGTTCAAGGTCTTCTCCCTGCCTTTACTACAGAATATTCATTTTCTCCTGCAACGTTACTCTTCCCCAAGATGCTGCCCCACTAGAACTGTCAATAGCACACCTCTCGGGGAGTGAACGTGAGTGAAGCTGTCTTAAGCAGCTGGAGCTATGTCATGTACAGCAATGCCTCAAAGAGACTTCTTGCTATCCAGGTAACTGGAACAATTCTGGGCCTTGCCTATAAAAGCTGCTTTATAAGCTCTTTCACTCTGTGAGCAGACCTTCTGAAGTTTACAATCAAGGAATGCCTTATAACATACTCCCCCTGAAGAAACAGGCTGTACTGATAAGCAGAGTCCCCAAAAGACAATGTATTTCACACAAGGACAGAAAGAGTGCAATCTGGGTAGGCAACATTAACAAAGACACCTATAATTGCCCATTTTAATAAGGAAATTTCTTGCCAGTGGCAATACATAAAACAAAATTTATTTCTAATTTATAAAAATAAATACCCACAGGGCCGGGGATTTAGCTCATTGGTTCCAGTGCCTGTCTCGCAAGCACAAGTACCTGAGTTCGATTCCCAGTACCAAAAATAAAATAAAATAAATATCCACAAAGGGAGATTTTAACCCACTAGAATTATAGTTAGGTCAGTCACTCGAAAGGGCTAATAAGTAATGTTAGGCACTCAGAACACCTCAAACCTAAATTAAAATGCTTTCACTCAATTATTTAATTAATACAATACAGTTTGCTAATTGTCAAGTCATCTTCATCCTACATCATTTATAATTTTAAAGGCTTTATTTTCTTTACCCGAATAAAAATTTCCAACTCAGTTTTTCTTCTTTTTTCAATTTTCTCTGCCTCAATTTGGCAAGTATGACAAATGTACAGATGGTTGACAGCAGGTCCTCCTCCGTATCTAGAACATGAAAACCTCAGAATTAAAATCTCAAAGGAAGCTGCTGCTCTACAAAATACTACAGTTTCTAGTTTTTTGGTCAGTGGCTGAACTCCCAGTAAGAATAAATCCTCATAGGAAGATTCTCAAAGTAATGTAAAAGCTAAAAATTTATATAAGAACTTGATTTTGTTTACTAAACAACTTTATCAATGTATTGTTTCACCTGCTATGTCTACATTTCCACTTTCTCTTATACCTACTTCTGCTATGTCAAAGGCAACAATAAAATAAATGATTTTTTAAAAATTTGCACACAGTAAATCTCAGTTATACACATAAAGCCATAGTTAAGTTTTAATCAGATGGAAACTTGCCTTTTAAGTAAGAAGCATTCAGGTATAAATTTTAATAATTAAAGCAAACAATCAGTATGGAAATTCTGGAGCAAAATATTTCATTATAAAATTTAAGAGTAAAAATATTCAATGTTACAAGTAAAATTTTAGTGTTGGGTACATGTAACATCTTTTCTTGTTTTGTGTTCTTTTTTGAGACAGGGTCTTGCTATATAGTTCAGGCTGGACTTAAACTCATTACGTAGTCCACACTGGCTTCAAATGCATGGTGAATCTCCTGCCTCAGCCTCCTGGGTGCTGGGATTACAGGCATGCACCACCATACCCCAAGTGCTTCATCTTTTAAATAAAGTACTTTAAATAGCTTATCTTCATGGACAAATAATCAGGACAAGGAAGTTAGAATTAATTATCTAGACTAGGGACACACTAGCTACATGTTCCTACTCACAGTTTAAAGGAATAAATAAACAAGAAATGGACGTTCTACATAAGCCACACATAGCACAAGGAGTATCTGTGAAATAATACAATCCCCCTTCAAGCACATTTAACTGATTTTTCACAATACTGTATTATTTCATTTAAACAAACCTGCTATATAGGTTATCCCAAATGTTCTGAGGCAACATCAAAACCAAGTCCTCAATATAACTAGCTTTCCGTGGAGGAACACCTGAAAAAAATTTAGATAGGTCTGCCTTATTTTTTAATTCCTTTCAATTATGTTTCCTAAAGATGAATACTGTACATACCTTGAAATTCACATATAGGTAGGGGAGGAGGGTGTTGAACCCAGGGCCTTGCACAAACTAAGCATGCAGTTTATATCCTAAGGCCCAGAAAAATATTTTTAATATAGGGTATCCCATTCCTTATGGTTTTACTACACATGTAGTTGATGGTAATATTGAGACTTCAACCATAAAGTTTCATCAAAGCATTACACAAAGGTCTTGATTATCATAGGAGTAAACATTAACACAGTCCATCACAAAGGCGTAAGTGATATTCAACAAAATGAAGTCCTTTTCTTCCAGTACTGGAGATTAAACAGAAGGCCTTCATACAAAGCTGCATCCCCAGCTGTTCTTTATTTATTTTTGAAATAAGATTTCACTAAGTTGCTAAATGTCTCAGACTAGGCTCAAACTTAAACTCCTTCTGGCTCAGCCTCCCAGAGTGCTAAGACTGCCGCCATGCACCACTGTGACTGTCTAAAAGATTTCTTGTTAAATCCCAAATATATTTCCACACTTAGAAAAAGAGCCAATTATTTAGAGAAAAGCAGTAAGAACTAGATATAAATAGCACTTACTTTGTAAATGAAATCACTTACAAAGGAATGACTCAGATAAGAATTATGTGAACAGAAGATTTACTATACTGTAATTAGTTGTTTATGCATCTGAATTTGCTATGAAATTAGAGCTTTGCCAACAGAAATAAGGTCTCTGGTATCCTTATGCTCTAACACAGGGTTTCAAACAGGTACTCAATAAATACACATTTAATAGAGAGGCTACACACTGCCCATGATTAGAAAGACATAGCTAATTTCCAAAACCATACAGAATTAAATTCATTCAACTGGACAGCAGATGGGGCAATGGGAAAGAAATGGAAGAGGAAAATTCTCAGATCTTTCCTAATTTACAAAGTAAGAGCAAATCTCTTTTGTTGCTTTGAGTGACAGAATTTCTTACCTCCATGAATGCAGAGAAAGTCATTATTTGAAATAGGGCCAGGTTCAGCAAAGGTCTTAAATTTATTCAGCCACTGTCGAGAAATATAAAACTGAAGGAGGCTTGGTTCCATTATGTTCAATAAATTTGATATCCTTCGTCTCTCTTTCTGTGCCTCTTCACTGCTCTTCCTATTTAAAGACAATGATTCATCAAATTCAGTAACTTTCTCTTTTTACATTAGACTAGTAGGCTGATTTTTCCTCCTTATTAGACTTAGCATACATACTGCTACTGTGGGTCTTATCAGGCCTTCATAATTTGAAGAGAGATATACATTGTATCACCTCTCAAACGTGTTACGCATCTCCATGGGCGACAATGTCCTAACTAGTGGTGTCCACATAACTACTAGCACATTGTAAGTATTCAAATGTTTTTAAGGTCAAGCTAAATAGTTAATCTGTGTTTCTGTATCAGTAGCTAGTGTCTTCTTTCATAAGATACTGAAAAATATGAAAGATTTTTATAGTAATATTTCCTTTATTAGCTATTTTCGGAAGAAATTTGATAGTTGTTACTGCCTGCTTCTTAAAATTAAAACCAATCTTTCTATAACAAAATACATCCCTTTGTCTTTCCCTTAAATGATTTAATATTTTCATTCTCTAGACAGACAAATGTCATTCTCTAGACAACCTTTTTAACTATATTTTACTCTAATGAGAATAAACTATTCTTCCTCTTCACTCAGTAATCCATAACTTCAAAGAGTGAGATGTTCCTTCACAGCGTGTAAAGCTGGCTGATCCATGAGACAGTGACTTCGATTACCTATAGAAAAGAACATAAGCTTCTGCATTCTGTACTGTAGATTCTGAAACTTCAGTGACACTCTGATCGTCAAATTCATACCACAGATTATTTAAATTGTTTCGGCAATAGGCTATATAGTGTCCACCTATGTTTAAGGGAAAAGAAATCATTATAGTGACATAAATTAACAAAGAATGGAGTATAAACTTTTTGTATCCCCAGTGTCTAGCACAGCAGATGAAATATCAAGTTGTGATTTTATAAAGGACAGAAAATTTAACCTTAAAAACCCGAGGAGTTTTCTAAGATTATGTTAAAGTTCTTGCTATTTAACCTTATATAATTTCCAATATTTCAAACATAATAGTAAAAAAAGAAAAATCCAATTTCCTGAAATGGTCTGATTTTTTTTTTACTGACAATTGTACATATTTATGGGACAGGACATAATAATTGGACACACACACACATAGTCACATTAGGATAATTAGCATTTCTATTTTACTAAACATGTATCATTTCTTTGTGTTGGACATCTGGTATGTTTTTAATAACCAGCAGTAAAATCTATTTTTAATATCTTCTTTTGGTCAATGAAGTCTTACTTATGCAATTAATTTTTTTTAAATCTAAGAACAATTGTCAAACCTGTATACTTACTACTTGCAGTCCCATGATGACAAATGACTGACAGAAGGTCATATGTCACAATCTGAGCTGGACTATCCTTAGCAAGAAATGGCTGAAGATCCAGGCCTTCCAGTGGAAATGAAACATGTGTGCTGATTTTGGTGGAAAACATCAGTTCATGTCTGAATCTTTTAAGGTGGATACATAAAATCTAAAAATAAAAACCAAAACCCTAACTGTTGTTACAAAACAGGAAAAGCATCCAAGTAGTTACACTTAATACATTAAGATTTTAATTCTACAAGCAAGAAATTGATGGGCCAGAGATTTAACTCAATGGTGCCACTGCCTGTCTCGCAAGCACAAGGTCTGGAGTTAGATCCCCGGTACCCCCGCAAAAAAACCAAAAAAGAAACTGAGGTGTTTGGCCAAAATGAAATAAAGTAAATGCTATTTATAATTTTAGTTAAAATTTTTCTTTATACTCTGAGGGAATCTATTCACATTGAAGTATCAAGGTTAAGTATCAACCCCTAATGGTTAGAAATTTATAACCTGATTCCAGGTTAAACATGTCAAAAATATGGAAATGATGAAACAACATTATTCGTAAGTTCACTGCTATTCATTTTCTAGTTCTATACTTTATAACCAACAAGATTCTTTTTTGTTTTGTTTTTTTTTTTTTGGTACCATCGGTTGAACTCGGGTCCTTACACTTGCGAGGCAGGCACCACTGAGCTACATCCCCGGGCCGCAGCGAGATTCTTAACTCCACATTCACCACAGTATACCATTAGGAGCACTTAGAATATAGAACCCAATTATTTTAAAAATGAAACAATCCTGAGGCAGGGATTTAGCTCAGTGGCAGCGTGTCTGCCTCACAAGTGCAAGGTCCTGATTTCCATGTCCAGTACCAAAAAAAAAAGAAAGAAAAAAGAAACAATCCTAATTAGGCATACATGACAACTGGTCAATAGAACCATTCCATTCTTGAATCATGCTAATAGAATGTATTACTACACTGTATTTCATTAATGCTTTACAAAAAAATAATAAATTTAGCCGGGCGTGGTGGCGCACACCTGTACTTCCAGCACTCGGGAGGCTGAGGCAGGAGGATCACTGTTGAGTTCGAGACCAGCCTGGGCTACATAGTGAGTTCCAGGCCAGTCTCAACTGCACAGTGAGACCCTGTCTCAAAAAACCAAAAAAAAATAAAATAAATAAAAATAAATAAATAAATT
>NW_022900945.1:12218857-12223104 GCF_012274545.1 Fukomys damarensis
AATATAATTGGCCCATACCTCAGGAAATTTTTGTACTTTACAAAACTTCACTCCATTCCTCAACCTAAGGGTGAAAAAGAAGACAGGAAAATATGTATTTAAATATATCACAAGAATTTTTTTATTGCAGATAAAAGGTATTAGACTAGAAATGGTCACTACTGAATTATAGCACATATTTATACGTGGGAGTCCTTTACTCCGAAAAACAATTTAAACCAAGATATCTGTAAAACAAACTTAGGGAATTGTGGAACTGTTTGATGAAAAAAAAACATTTTTAAACAAATATGCTATTATTGTCTATAATCTGACTCTACCTTTAATACCATCCAGATATTAGGTAAAACTGCATAAAGCAAAACCTAAATTTTATAAAATTTTAGTTCAGGTCAATACTGTATCCCAAAACCTTTCTTTCTTTAAGACAGCATCTTGCTATGTTGCCAGCATGGCTGCAAACATCTGGGCTCAAGCGATCTTCCTCAGCCCCCCAAGTACCTGGGACCACGGGCACACATCACTGTACCCAGCTCAAAATCTTTATTCTTAATGTGGAGAGGAAGAAACCCTTGACATAAAGCATGGTTATTATTATTAGTAATCAGTATAAATGTACATTTGACAGATCTCGACTTTGGCTGTGGGAGACTGCCCTCTTCACTATTTTCTCTTCTGTAGTCTGTACTGCCTTCTCCAAGGAAGGATCCGTCTCCAGGCCAACAATCTCTTCAGTTGTCAGTGAGGCCTCAAAGGACAACTAACACATTTCCAAAAGTACCAGGCCACTTTTCACCTTCAGTGACCAAATAGTGTACCATTCTTTTCTGTCATAAAAAAGACCAACTGCTGCAACATCAAGGTCTCCCTGGCAAAAAATATCTGCTGCTGGGTGTGGTTACACACACCTGTAATCCCAGCACTCGGAAGGCTAAAGCAGAAGGATGGCCATGAATTTGAGCCCAGCCTGGACTACAAAGTGAGCTGAAGGCCAGCCTGAAGCACATAGCTAGCTAGACATTTTCTCAAATAAAACCAAGGGGAAGAAAATGGTCTTTGGTGGAGGAGGTAGCACAGTACAAGAGCACTCGCCTAGCATGTGTGAAGCCCTAGATTGTTCCTAGCACCATAATAACAATAATAACAATTCCCTATCAAGTGACAATCATTTTTTATGACTTACCACCAAAAGAAATTAAGTATGAATTTATTACAAGACAGAAATGGCAGCTTGTAGTAGATACAAAACAAAATCAGGTGTAACTGTCCTATTCTATTGTAATAGCAGACAGCATCAGAGTTGGCGTAGCCTTTCTGAATTTTATGAAGATTTGAAACTACAGTACCTTCCACTTCCTGAATCTGGCCTGTTAATAACAGTAATTAGAAGAGATACTGCCTTATTTTAGAAAATGTTTAATACAAAGTCACATACTCAGTGCCTCAAAATACACACATTTCTAAACATTTTACATAAATCTATTACATTTGTCAAAAATTTTGCCTCAAATTTGTTTTACAAAACAATGAAATCTCTTTCTAATTACTAGGGAAAAGTTTTCTGGACTATATTTTTCTAAATGTAGTGTCATGTGTAACTCCACGTGCCCAATTCATAACTGAGAAAAATACAAAATATGAAATTAGAAGTTTTGTCGCTTACTTTTTACATTTTTCACAACTGTACATATTGTCACCTGCAAAGAGAACAGAGCAAATCATTCATCTCACATTAACAGCAAACTGTTTTCTTTTGGTTCTGTAATTCTCTGATTTTGCCACATGTTGGTACAGTAAAACAGGGCTCACTTGTTTAGTTCTATTTTAAGAGTCAGCTCATGTTTACCTTACCTAAAACACCCATCCTCCTCCCTCTACCATGAAGGGCTAACTCAAGTAACATCTTTCATTTATCCACTGAACAAAACTTACTGACAGCCAGATTGTTCAAGATACTAGACACATGAAAACAGTGAAGAACCTTAAATGGAATACAAGTTCACAGACAATTCAAGATGCATAAATAAGTCCCATTGTTTTGGGTGAGTTTTGCCTTCTTTGGATCCTGAACAGCTTTAAGACATGTTGCCTGGTACTACAGGAATCTGTAACAATTCCTTCAGGATACAATTTTTCTTCTTCTGTTACTATTGCATAGTAGATGCTGGCACTATGCCCATATGAACAACTACCATTTAAGCTACCCTAAAATTCAGTTTTAGGCTCACCTACAGCAATTCAGACAAAAAGATTATGATTCTTACCTTTTAGTTCATCTCTGGCAAAGAAGGCAGCAAGACAATCTTGCAAGGTTACTACTGGACCCCAAAACCAGCTAGGGACACATGAGACAACAAACCTGAAACATTATTGACAGAAAGAAAAAGGAAGTGTTCTGCCAGTACAGCAGAAACAGCAGTTTCAGGAATCAATCAAAACAAAGAAAATAAATACACACCTCTTTACATATTCCATGAAAAAAGCTATCCAGCCTTGTGGAGCATAAGCTTCGCCACATGATCCTGCTTTGACTATAGAGGTTGGATGACTTGACGAATGCAGCTTAGCAAGGTCTTCCTTGCCAGGAATTGGCAAGGACAGATCTTGAAAGGTCTCGAGGGTTACAGACACCTAAAATTGTTGTGTGTTTTAAAAATGAGATGAAAATAATCCAGCACCAACATTTACATCGTTAGATTGTGGACACCAAAGATCAAAGCAAGTTATAATAAGCAAAATAAGCCCAAACTTATATCTAGTAAAAGGTAGTTTTATAGTAATACCAGCAAAAAAATTGCTCTATACCAGGAACTGTCCCCATTTTAATCTTCATATAACCCTGTTCAGGGCTGCTGCCTGGCTCCCAATTAGTGATGGGTTTTGTGGTCCTGAGAATACCCCAAACCCAGCCACTGTGACTTGAACTCCAGCTCTGCTATGTTGCCCAGGCTGGTCTTGAAATCCCTGGATCTAATGATCTTCCCACTTCAGCCTCCCAAGTGGCTAGGACTACAGGCTGATGATAGTTTTAAAATGTTGCTTAAAAAGGAGAAGATATAAAACATAGCATATCATTTTAGATAGTCATGCACTCTTCAACAATGGGGAGATGTTACAAAATGCATTGTATTTGGTAACCTCAACACTGTGCACATATCAGAGTACTCACACAAATGAAGACAGCTCTACTGTCGGTAGGACAGTCTTTCTAGACCACTGTCATCTATGCAGTCTGTCACTGACTGACTAAAAGTGTTATGCAGCACATGACTGAAGCTGAAAACATCTGTGAATAACAAATGACCTACTTTTATGTGTGTGGTACTGGAGACCAAATCCCAGGAATGCTGGGCTACATCTCCACAACCCCCCTTTTCTTCTTTTTTTCTAAATTTTGCGACAAGATCTCATTAAGTTGCCTAGTGAGACCTCAAACTTGCAATCCTTGCCTCAGCCTCTGGAGAAACTGAGATTACAAGCATTGCACCACACTCAGCCAAAACACCTATGTATGGTCCCTTGGGTACTGAACCCAGAGCTCTGCACATGCTAGGTAAGTGTTCTACAACTGAGCTACATCCCCAGCCCCAAACAGCCCACCATTATCGAATCATTTAAGAGTGTAACATAGTAACTGAAAACTTAGTTTTGTTTTTGAGACACTTCATATTTATTAATTATATTGATTACTGCCCTAAAATTAAACCACAATTAAGAAAATCTAAAAAAACTCCACCAAAAAACTTCTAGACTTAATTGACAGATTCAGTAAAGTATCTGGATACAAGGTGAATACCCAAAAATCAATAGCCTTTCTATACACAAATAACAGACAGACAGAAAGAGAAATAAGGGAAAAAATTCCTTTTACAATAGCATCCAAAAAAATGAAGTATCTAGGAATCAATCTAACAAAAGAAACAAAAGATCTCTACACTGAAAACTACAGCACTCTGAAAAAAGAAATCGAAGAGGATATAAAAAAATGGAAAGATATCCCCTGCTCCTGGGTAGGAAGAATCAACATAGTGAAAATGGCCATACTACCGAAACTGCTATATACATTCAATGCAATGCCAATTGAAATTCCAACACTATATTTCACAGAACTAGAAAAAAGAATCCAAAAATTCATTTGGAACCACAAGAGACCTAGAATAGCAAAAGCCATTATAGGCAACAGTCACATGGCACCAGGTGTAACAATTCCCAATTTGAAACTATACTACAAAGCCACTGTGATAAAA
>NW_022900945.1:12224969-12228554 GCF_012274545.1 Fukomys damarensis
AAAAAAAAAAAAAAAAAAAAAATTAACCTTAAGAAAATCTAAGAAATTTTGACAGATTTTGGAAATGTCACTGAAAAATTTATTACTCTAATTTATCTCCTTGTTTTTGCCTATGATTTGACTTTTACTATTTGAGCCCTAATCTTAACACAGGAAATATTTATAAGCCATAAGTAAAATCAAATGTAAAAGATATGTTTACTGCCTTGAGCCTGTGAATAGCTAATATCCCAGCATACTTCATCAGCTTTGGGAGAACGTGTGTGTCTTAATTCCTGTTGCTGAGCAACTTCTCACGTTTACTTGTAATCAAAACAGACAAAGCAGTAAGTAGTCTTTCCTGATAATTTGTCTGTCCAAGGATGGGTTTAAGATCCATCCTTTATAAAGAATGCTATGGGGCCAGGGATTTAGTTCAGTGGTTCCAATGTCTGCTTCAAAAGCACAATGTCTGAGTTCAATCCCCAGTACCAAAAAAAAAACAATAAAAAGAACACTGCTGACACTTACAAAAAAGTGAATTCTGTTCCCAGAGTCAATTTATATTAGTTCAAACACAAGAAATGTACATTTGACCAACAGTAGTAATAAGAAATTAAATCTTTCATATTATTTTTCAGACTTAAAAAAAGAGTATTTGACAGAAATGTTATGTACTGTGATTCCCTCATACTCACCCTATCACAAGTCAGACACTGTACTGAACTAATGATTGTCCCATCAAAGATGTCTGAAATTACACTTCTGTATTTCTTGTGCTGTTTCTTTCTCTTCGGAGATGCAGACTGAGCTAAGATTGAAAAACAAGTGTAGAACATTTCTTAAAAGAACAAAATAGTTCCATTATCATTTTTCTCTACCATCTTTAATGTTAAAGATTATTATGCAGTAGAGTAAATTTTCAAAATACCCTTAAAGAACACTGCATTAAACAAAAGGTAAACCAGTGAGACAGAGCAAAGATGGTTTTGTTTTTACATGCATTTATGATTCTTGGTCACTATAAACATACATACGGGGTCAGGGATTTAGATAAGTAGTACTATGCCTGCCTAAGTTTGATCCCTGGTACCAAAAAAAACAAGAAGGGAAAATGAAAAATTCTAAGGGCCAGGGATTTAGCTAAGTGGCACCAAGCCTGTCTGGCATTGCAAGGTTTGAGTTTGATTCCTGGTACAAAAAAAAGCAAAATAGTCTACACTCATCACTATGACATTTATGTTCTGCAGGTCAAAAAGAGGCAAAGAAATTAGAATGTGAGAAGGGAAAGATTAAGATGAGATAAACAGTTCTGTCTCCCCATCATGACTTCACAGTATTTCTACTTTTACAGTACTTGCTTGTTTTGCATACAAGTAAGGTTTTATTTTACATGATCAAAGGATTTTTTTTCCTTCTTTAGTTGGTGGTACTGGGGATTGAACCCAGGTCCCTTGCACTTAGCTACATCTCCAGCCCTTTTTTTATTCTGAGACAGGGTCTCATTAAGTTGCTAAACTGCCCAGGCTGGGCTTGAACTCGTAGTCCTCCCAGCCTCCCAGAGTACTAGAATGAAATTACAGGTTGCACCATCATGCCTGGCTTAGGACTCTATTACTGAGAATCCTTTAGGTATTTCTGGATATAAATTTTTTGTCAGCTATGTAATTTGCAAATATCTCTTTCCCCTCTTTTTGGAGACAGGATCTCACCAGTAATTCAAGCTAGCCTTGAACTCACTATGTAGCTGAGGCTGGCCTAGAATTCACAGCAATCCTCCTGCCTTAGTCTCCTAAGAGTTGGGACTACAGTGTGTGCCACCACACCTGAATTTAAATAAATTTTTTTTTTGTATCAGAGATCAAACTCGGGTCCTTGAGCTGGCAAGGCAGGCAGTGGAACCACTGAGGTAAATCCCAGCCAAGTTTAAATAAATTTTTAAAATCAGTGCCATATATATAAAATATATATAAATCATAGTTGTATAGAATTGTCATTTTTAAAGGATAATTAATATTTCATAATTAACATTTTAAATTGTAAAATAGCAAAGTCAGCATTCTAAATTAAGAACCAAAGCAAAGGAATCTGAGGAAAACTTTTTACCTTTCTTGTGTGGGGGTACCAATCCTGGCCACAAATTGCCTGATTTAGGAGGGCTTGTTGATAAACGTGGATTAATACCATCATTTGATGGAAGGATCTGTGGTGTAGACAGTTCATTCAAATGGACATCAGTGATATATTCTGTAATAATTAAAATTTGTACTGTAACCTTAAATAGTAAAACTATTCCACATATCCAATAATGCTAATTAATTTAAAGGCTGTTAAGTTTGATATTCTAAACATAATTCACATTAACAAATGTCAGGGGAAATATCTGATCAACAAATACTAAGCGACATAACTGATTTGCCACCTAGGAATCCAGTTGATGTCTATAACACATTACTGCTGTAAGCAATTTTGGAAGTAAGCAATTGGAAATAAAGCCAAAAAGGATATTATTTGTCCTAATTTAGGAGTTTTAAAAATCACATCCAGAGTGCCGGCTTCGCATATAGTAACAAATACACCCAGGAATTTATTATTTTCTTATTCACTTACAGATGGGTTTGCCATGTGGCCCGGGCTACTTCAGACGAACCCTCCAGTCTCAGCTCCTGAGTGTGAGCACACCATCTGCCCTCCACATCTGGCTCTGCTCCCTTGTCCTTTCATTTCTTTACAGTGCCAGGAATTAAACCCATAAACTCTCACATGCTTAAAGTGCTCTGCCACTAAGCTAAATCCCCAGCTTAGGTGGATGGGTTTTTTAAATAGAAGAAAGAGATTTTTCTCCTACGCTAACATAGAAATCAAAGTCAAACAGGAAGTTCAGGCATAAAGTAATTATAAATATCCTTACTTTACTGTGACAAAAAGGAATACACACCTTTCTGTAAGGAAAAAATCTTTATAGAACTAAATTATGAAATGAATCAAGAAAACAAGTTCCACTCAGGAGTAGTGGCACACGCCTATAATCCCAGCACTCAGGAGGCTGAGGCAGGAGGATTGCTGTGAGTTCGAGACCAGCCTGGGCTACATAGTGAGTTCCAGGTCAGTCTCAATTATATAGTGAGACCCTGTCTAAAAAAAAAAAAAAAAAAAAAAAACAAGTTCCATGAGAGCTATTTTGATCATTTGTTGTTGGATCCCTAATGCCTAACATGTATTCCAAAGCAAGACGTTACACTCAATGAGTATTTGAATGGAAAAAAACTGTTCATAAAAAGACCTTGAAACAGAAAGAATATTTGTAATCCTAGTACTTGGGAGTCTGAGGCAGAAGGATTACCACAAGTTCAAGGCCAAGCTGCACTACAGTAAGACCCTGTCTCAAAAAACCAAAACTAGGCTGGGGATTTAGCTCATTGGTGCTGCTCTCTGCCTCACAAGAGCAGCGTCTTCAGTTTGATCGTCAGTACCAAAAACAAACAAACAAAAATCAAATAACTTGAATCTCTGATAGTCTAATTTTATGTACTCTGGAGAATGAAATACCAGGTTAAAGTAGCTCTTAAAGCAGTTTATATGTGTGTGTGTGTGTGTGTGTGTGTG
>NW_022900945.1:12228603-12231229 GCF_012274545.1 Fukomys damarensis
TATATATTTATATATATTTATTTATTTATTTATAACATATAATTTAAGTATCGTCCATTTGCCTAACTGCTCCTTCTCAAAGGAACACTGACAAGGATTATGGCATAACAGTTCACTAAACTGCTACACTAAAATAAAACTGATGCAATTCCAATGACAGCAATCTGAATCTAACAGTACTGTACAGAGTAAGAAAATTGTAACTTGGGTTATTTTCCTTTTCCCCAAAGTCTCAACAGAATTTGTTTAACATAAAATGGAAAATTCTGGAGTCTAATTTGCTAGATTTTTTTTTTAATTTTTAAAATTTTTCATTATCATGTTTACATAACATGCACATAACACAAATTAATTTTTTACTTTCCCTACCCCTCTTCTCCCTCCTCCCTTCCTCCATCTCTTGGTCCCTTTCTAATTTTCCACAGTACTATGAATCTTTAATCTTTTTTTTTTTGCACTACTGGGGATCAAACTCACTTGAGAGCCAGGCATGGTGCCACTGAGCTAAGCCCCAACTACTATGAATCTTTAAAAGACTTCTGATGAACTAGTTTAAAAAGAAGATGACTTTCTCATATAATTAAATGACCAATAAATTCTTATCCTCATAGTCCATAATTTTATGACACTCATGCAAATATTGCTAAATTGTAAGTCTATTAGAAATTCCAAAAATGACAACGTAAGCACTGTCTATAAATAAAATACTATCGTTTTCATGATCAAATGATGAAGTGGTCACCTGAGGCTCTGCCATGTATCTGCACCTTCACAGTTTCCTGCTTGTTCAAGTCCACTGTTTCAGACACAGAATCTCTGTCTTTATCTAATTCTCCTTCAGAATTTACTTTATTCATCTTACTACACATCTTCTCTTTTTGCCAGTCTTTTGATATTTCAGAATTGTTTTCCTCATCCTGAATTAACATTGTCATTTCATTATTATCTTCAGAAAAGCCTCTGGGGCCATTTTCATTCTCTGCTTTATCACTGTTGCTGCAAGATTCACAGGACTGGAAATCCACATCTGACTGGCTCTTGTCATCTTCCATGGTCTCCTCAGCAGTTATGGTTTGAGGATCCTCTTCTACTTCCATGACCTGCTCTTTCAGTTCTTCATGGAGCAGATCCATTAAACACCGAAGGAATTCTTGAGCATCCTAATATGTATCAACAACATCATGTTACCACTTCATCACACATGTACATAGGAACTAAGGAAAAAGACAAAATGTGGCCCTCAAATGATTCATAAATGCACTGCAATATACTGAGGAAATGCCAGTTTGCAAAACATAAGACACTATAGCAGCAATAGCAAACCTTTTAGAGCTTTCTTTCTTTTTTTTTTTTGTACCAAGGATCCAAATCAGGCCCTTGCACTTGCAAGGCAGGCGCCAGAACCACTGAGCTAAATCCCTGGCCCTAGAGCTTCCAATGATATAGCAGCCAACTATAGCGTACATACCATAGGTTCACCACCACTGCACTAGACAGACTGAACATGCTAAGTTCTAAACTGTTATGTAATTAAAGCCAGGCATGGTGGCACACAACTGTATATTCCTAGGGACCTGAAGGGCTAAGACAGGAGACACAAGCTCAAGCCCACACTGGACAACAGAGTGAAACCCTGTCTCAAAATTTTAAAAGAGAGGTCGGGGGATGTAGCTCAGTGGTAGAATAAGGTTGCTTTAGCACACATAAGGACCTGAGTTCAATCTCTAGTACCACAAAAAAGTTATATAAATAAAACAAAAGTTTTAATAAAATAAAGATGATCTGAATGTCAGCTTTTATTAGTGCTATTAATAAGATAGAGAGACAAGATACTGAATTAGCCTCATGTGACAATCAGAATTCAGAGAGATGTTCTACAGTATATGAGTTTGGCTTATACATTCTTAAAGAAAAGTCCATTATCAACCTGAAGTGCTATTGAAAAAAATTCCTGAGCCCAGCTAGGCACGGTGCCACATGCCTGTGATCCCAGCACCCAAGAGACTGAGACAGGAGGATTGCTGAGAGTTCAAGGCCAGCCTAGGCTACACAGTGAGTTCAAGACCAGCCTCAACTACATAGGAAGACCCTGTATCAAAAAACAAAGGCCAGGGATTTAGCTCAATGGTTCCAACACCTAACTCACAAACACAAGGTCCTGAGTTCGATTCCCAGTACCAAACAAAACAAAGAAGGGCTGGAAATTTAGCTCAGTGGCACCACGCCTGCCTTCCAGGCCCAAGGTACTGAGTTCAATCCCTGGTACCGCAAAAAAAAAAAAAACAACACAAAAAACAAACAAACAAAGAGGGCTGAGTATTTAGCTCAGTGGCACTGCACCTGCCTGGTAAGCATAAGGTCCCCAGCTCGATCCCCAGTGCCCAAAACAAAACAAAGAAGCAAACAACAACAACCAAACAAATTCTTGAGCCTTTAAATCAAAGCACTAAATTATAAAACTTGGAGTCCCAGGACTTTAAAGGGATAAAAACGAATAGGGGTTGGAATGCAGCTCAGTGGTACAGCACTTATTTGCCTAGCATGCTCCAGTCCCTACATTTGATCCCCAGCAACAAATACACACACACACACACACACACACACACACACACACACACACACAGAG
>NW_022900945.1:12231359-12260502 GCF_012274545.1 Fukomys damarensis
AAAAAAAAAAAACAAAAAAAAAAATCATGCCAGGACAGGTATAACCACTAAAAATAGTATATAAGACAGGTGTGCTGGTGCATCCCTGTAAACTCAGCACTTAGGAGGCTGAGGCAGGAGGATCACTGTGAGTTCAAGGCCAGCTGAAGTACATAGCAAGACCCTGTCTCAAAAAACACCAAAAATATATAATAAATATATAAAGCTAGAATACAAAACCACAACAACTGAGGGTTGGAAGTGTAGCTCAAAGGAGAGAACTTAACTAGTATGCACAAGGCCCTGCATTCCCCAGCCTCACCAAAAAAACGCCCAAAATAACAACAAAACTCAAAACCTGTAATACATGCCATGGAATAAAATCACCAAAAAAATGAGAAAACAAAGACAGGACAATGAAATGCACTAGTAAGTCCCAACAGCTGGGGTTGGGGCTCCATGGTGGATCACTTGTCCAGCATTCACCCAGTCCTGAGTTTAAACCCATGGCAATACCGAAAATGGAAAGGAGAAAAAAAAAGACTCAGAAAGACAACTTAGATTTATACAGTTTGGTACAATTTCTTAACTGTGAAAAAAAAAATTGGGATATTGTAATTCAAAATACATGCTTTATGTATTGTGGAATTAAATTTTAAAACAGGGGGAAAAATGAGAACCAAGACCTGGCATGTAAAGGTACAAGATCCCAGTAATGAATGTAGCTGTACTGTCTACCTAGAATGTACCAATAAATTCAATTTTTAAAAATAATAATAATAATAATAATAAATTTTAAAACAAAAGCAAAACATACTAGAAATACAGGTGAAAATGTATTTGATCTCTGGATGTGGAATCATAACTAGGGACACTAGAATGAATGAATGTGTGTGTGTGTGTGTGTGTGTGTGTGTGTGTGTGCATATGTATATGTATATATTTACCCACCTTTGAAGTTTCTAGAAAAATACACATAAAACTTAAAAGTTGTAAAAACAAATATGTACAATAAAGGGTTACTATTCTCAGTAATGACAAAGGAAGTAATGAAGAGTATTTATAAAAGCACAAATAAAAAATCATAATAGCATTTTCCAAATTTATTAAAGATTAAGATAATGGATAAAAAGCAATAAACTGACCTGCTGAGAATACCCCCGAAATGTTGGATTTACAGTTTTAATTCCTTGAAACAGATTAGTAGGCACAACAGACCCTGGTCTGAGGAAAAAAAAACATTTTTAAAAAAAAATTTTTGTAATTTTTTAATCTTAAAAACAATTCAAAGTGATAAATTGAAAAATGTTCATGTTTCAAAAAAATCATTCCAAACTACCCACTATACATTCCACAGGCTTACAAAACACCTTAATACTGATGTTTTATTGCTCTCCCCTCAATAATCATTCTCTACTGTATGGTTTTCCAAAAATACAACTTTCTGAATAGCTCTAAAATAAACAATACTTTATAACAAGTAATTACTAGCCTAATAAAATTGCATGACAAACACAATAAAACGGTAAATAAGAATTAAAATGAGTAATTGCAAATGTGAAATAAAAAGAAAAGGTCCAAAGGGTAGCGGAAGTAGGAGGGGTAGGGGGAAAGGAAAGAAGGGAAAGGAAAATAATATGAGGAAAGAAAAAAATGAAACAAAACCTTTGCAATTAGGAAGGGAGGAGGGGTTAAAGGGAGGGCAGGGGAATAGGGTAAATATAAGAACCAAGACACATCCTGTAAAGGTACAAATTCCCAATGATGAATGTAAATGTACTGTATATATAAAATGTACCAATAAAAGAATTTAAGAAACAAACAAAAAAAAAAACACAAGCAGGAAGACATTCGTAAAAGCACCCATGGTAGGCTTTCGCTTTGTGAGAACACCATTCCTGCTGGAAACTTAGAAACATCAAGAACAGCAGCTTTAGCAGTTATACATTTCCTGTACCTTGAAGTTTCTATGACTCCTTCATTTCAACACCGTTTCAAATGCAGCATGCCTCAAATTTAACTGAATCATCTCAATCTGTCTCTCTTCCACTCTTTTCCAGCTCTGTAAGGCTGCATCACTATATTTCTATTAGTCACTTAACAATAAAAAAGATAAATATATTAAATACATACCTGCTTTTATGCCACAATTCTGTCATAAGTTTGAGATAACTTTTACAAATCGCTGGTTTCTTATCTGTTCTAGCCAATCCTCCACAATCAAGAAAAAACTGTGTCAACGGTGGGCTAATTTAGAAAACACAAAAAGAGTGGAATCGAAGCTTAACACTGACTTCTAGTAATTCATGAGCTGCCAGCCTATTCACCCCTATACTTGGCCTTTCGCTGCTCCCTTTACAGCTTCACATTTATTTTTAATATCCTTAACTCAATGCAATCAAATCACTGCAGGCCAGACCACAGTCCTCCATGCTGTTAAATCCAGTTACCTCTCACACTCTCGGGAACATGTGTCCCCTCTCATTCTCCTGACCACTGTGTAATGACTGCCCTTCTCTGCCTTTCCTCTTTACCTCTCTGGCAAGTCCACTTCCTTTTATTACTCTTCCTGCTCTTGCACATTAAAAATACTAGATTGCCTCTGGACTTGATCCTATACCTTGTCCTACCTTCCATGTACGCTCCTTTTCTTAGCTACATTAAATTCCCACTCATATGCTGGTGATGGACAAATTTATATGTCAATCATCTCATCCAAACTCCATGTGTGTCAGGTGCCCAAATTGAAGGCTATTCCAAATTTAACATGCTCAAAATTTAACTTTCAGTGAACCTGCTCCTCCTCTCTTCTACATTCTAGCGGTACTGGTAACTGCTGGTGGCTCAAATCAACAATTTGTTTTTCTTGCCTACAATTCTATGACAGTCTCCTATCTGGTACTCAAACTTCCATTCTCATCCCCCTCCAATTCACTATCCACATAGTAACCACAGTGATCTTTTTAAAAATGTAACCTGAATTATTTAGCTGCCCTGTTGTAAAAACACTTCACTGACGATGAAGTTCTACATCCTTCACATGGCCTACGTGAGCTGGGCCCACGCCGTTCACTCCATGCTGACCATATTCCCAGCACACAGTTCCTTCTAATTCCTCAGAAGGCTCACACTCCTTCCTGCCCACAGCTTACAAAAAGTACTCATATGGGCCAGGGATTTAGTTCAGTGGTTCTGCCACCTGCCTTGCAAGCGTAAGGACCCGAGTTTGATCCCCAGTATAAAAAAAAAGTATTCATCTTTCTGCTGAGATGTTCCCCCTACCCTCGTCACCAGCTCATACTCACTCTACAAGCTTCAGACTAAATGTCATTTCCTCAAAGAAATGTTCTTTGATCGTTAAATAAAAATTGAACTCCTTTTTTTCACAAGGTTATAGAATATAAGCTACCTGGAACCTAAGAGGATTGATGGTAAAGTATTAACAGTGGTTATCTCATGAAAGTATCTAAATAAAAATTATGAATATATTTAGTCTCCAACCACTGCTCTAAAATTCAATTTAGTAGAAAGCACTGTCAAAGTCAACAATTCTGAACTCCTAAAAACACCTAAACTTAGGAGTAATACCCTTTCTAGTTGGTATGATTTTATTAAAATATCTGAAAGCGTTATTAGTTCACTTACAGAGAAAGATTTTTTTTTCCCATAGGCCCTCAAACCAAAAGTAACTTGAAGGACTGATTAGCTCAAGCTCTTCATTTTCTGTATGTAAAAATAACTTGCCCAAAGACACAAAACTGTCTACCCTTTAAGCCAAGAGCAGCATCTAAAGACAATTATAGACAGACACATATACAATAACACCATAGGAGCAATAATGGATTATGTCCCTGACCCAGATTCTTTGCTTTGTTTTGTTTTTGTCTTGCTATGTATTTCAGGCTGGTCTTCAACTCACTACATAACTCAGGCAGGCTTCAGACTTGCAGCAATCCTCCTGCCTTAGCCTCCTGAGTGTTGAGATTATAAGCACATGCCACCATACCCAATGTACCCCAGATTCTTGCCTTCTCTACTTTGGGAGTCAGCTACTACAATCACATGATGTTCAGCTCAAAAAGTCACCTTAAAAATATATAAACAAAAAATAATTTCTTTACTTACCAATTAGAAAGAGCCTGTAAAGCTGCATTCATATAACAAGTATTTCCAATATTTTTCAAACCTGTAAGTCCTACCAAGAAAAAAATGTCATCATTTAATACAAAAATGACTCAATTTTCTGAGAGTTTAAGTATTACAGTTCCAAAACTACATTAACAACTGTGGCCCGGTGTGGTGGGACATATCTTTAATCCCAACTACTTCTGAAGCAGAGGCAAGAGGATTGTTAGTTGAAGGCCAGCCTGGGCAACTTTGCAAAACTTTGTCTCAAAAATAAAAACAAAAGGGCCACTTGCCTAGCATTCACAAGACCTTGGATACAATCCCAATACCACACACACACACACACACACACACACACACACACACACACTCTCCCTCTCTCTCTCTCTCTCTCTATGAAAATGAGGTATAGCTTGATAGTGAAACAAGTGCTCACCATGCACAAGACCCTGGGTTCCCAGGCACAAAAAAAGAAATACAAAATAGCAACCTAAACAACTCAGAAAGGTCATAATTTCATGCACCAAATTTTTGTGCTTTAGTTAAATTCAAGAACTACTCAGTTCAAGGGTGGAGCTGTAGCTCAGTGGTCAGAGCATTTGCCTAGCATATTCAAGGCAGAGTCTGATCCCTAGACCACAAAATAAAATAACTAAATATATAAATACATACACACATACCAAGGATTAGTTAGTTCAACCTCTGAGATTTATACAACAACCTTTCCTAATTTTAAGAACAAGTATTTTTAAAGAGCACTAGTTGAGACGTATTTCTCACAATAACCAATGTTTATTGTAAGAAAAGTTTGGTGACAATACAAAAATCTCCTATCATGACAAACAATATACTAACATTCTTTCCTTCCCATTTTAATATAGTACACTGAAAGCAGTATTTGCCACTGTGAGCCGTTAAGAAACCGTTAACATTCCATCTACATATCATCAACTTCCTATGAGTCAAGCTAATACAATAAAGGAGCCACTGAACAATTTTTCTCTCTTCTATACATTCTCAAATTCACTTTCATCAGTTTACCACACCATTAAATAGGGACTGGGGATGCAGCTAAGTGGTATAGCACATTCAGCATGTGCAAGGCCCTGGGCTCAATACCCAGCACAACAACAAAAAGACAGAGTAGGGGGATGGTGGCCCACACCTGTAATCCCAGAAACTAGAGAGGGTGAGTAAGGAAGATCACAAGTTCAAGTCCAGCCTGGACAACTTAGCAAGACCCCATCTCAAAACAAAAAAGAAAATGGGCTTGGAGCATGGCTCAGCAGTACAGTGCCCCAATGTCTAACCTCCAGTACTGAGGGGAAAAAAAGTGAAAAACAAATATTTCAAAAATAAAATGAGAAAGCTCTTTAAATTTGGAATAAAACAATACACCCCCTTCTGCACTGCTGAGATAAAACCCAGGGCTAGACACATGCTAAGCAAGTACTCTATCACTGAGCTACATCCACTGCCCAAAACTTGAGACTTTTAAGAAAACACATCCTAATTAATAAATAACAACTGTCAGTAAGTCTTCAATTAAATAAAAACTCTAGGCTAAATTAAAGAATTAAAAACATACATATATAAAGTATATTATCCCTAGTAATGTTAATTTTATACCAAAGTGTTAATTCCCAGATACTTAACACTAACTATATACCCACTAATAATTATAAAACAGCAAATTTAATTTTTTTTTTTTTTTTTTTTTTTGGTACTGGGGATCGAACTCAGGTCCTTGCGCTTGGAAGGCAGGTGATGGAACCACTGAGCTAAATCCTCAGCCCTGAAAACAGCAAATTTAAAGTTTATACTAGGAAAGGAATGAAAAAGAATTAAGATAGGCTGGGGGTTTAGCTCGGTGGAACCGCACCTGGCTGGCAAGTGCAAAGGTCCTGAGTTTAATCACCAATACTGGGGGGGAAAGAACAAAAAACAAAAAAATAATTAAGATGTGTTATGTACATGTACCAACTACTCACAAGCAATGTTCTCATTATGTACTGCAAACGTACTAATAAATATTGAGAAAAATAAAGTTTATACTAAAAACTGGAAAACCCTGACAGACTGGTTCTCAGCACAGGGACTGAGAATGAGGGAGCCATGGCAAAACAGAGCTATATGAGAATCGACAATCAGCGAACTTTCTCCAAATGAACAGGTGCTCAGAAACTGCCAAGAGCAGACTTTATTACCCTTCCCAGCCACTATCACTGACAGATGCAGATGAACAGGAAAAGAGCCACAGTTCAAGCAGATCTCCAAAGCCAAACTGAACAAAAGGCCAGAAGGCTCAATTGCTAAAGAGTGATTAGGATCCAGGTTTGGTACAGTGACACCAGAGAAACCGTAAGTTTGCTTCACCTGAAAATACAATTAAACTGGGTCAGATTTCTGACTTGTTTTTGTTATTATTACTTCCATTCCCTTTCACCTCTAGATTTGGAAATTTTCACATTACAGTTTCTGAAGAAATGGGCAGTACCAAACAAAGGAGTGTTAACACAGAATTATTTTACCTCTTGCCTTAAGTTCATCCTCTTCTTCCACTTCTGTGTCCAGATCATCAAATACAGCAACCAAAGGAGTTTTCAATGTTGTATTACTAGGTATTTTAAAATCCTTAATTCCAAAAAAATAGCATACAACTGAGTAAATTTTTTTAAACTTTAAATTTATATATATATATATATATATATCTATACTATGAAAAGTAATTATTAGTAATAGATGTTAATAGTACAACCCTAAGAATTTGCAGTGCTAGCAATTATTTTACTTATTAGCATATCATCTTGGCTTTATAAATATATGTACTTAATAAAAAGCCACTTTTTTGCTGGGCATAGTGGCACATGCCTGTAATCCCAGCACTCGGGAGGCTGAGGCAGGAGGATCACTGTGAGTTCGAGACCAGCCTGGGCTACATAGTGAGTTCCAGGTCAGTCTCAACTACACAGTGTTTCAAAAACCGAAAGAAAAAAAAAAAAGCTGCTTTTTACAACTGGCTTTTCTGAATTTAAACTCAACAACTATTAAATTCAGTGATACCACATCTCAGCAATCTTTTTTTGTTCAATTTATTAGTGTACAATAATTATACAGACTAATGACTGTCATTGTGAATTTGTCTTTAAAAAGTGATGCTAGCTGGACTTGGTACCACACAACCAAAATACCAACATTCGGGAGGCTAAGGCAGGAGGACTGCCGTGAGTTTGAGGCCATCCTGGGCCACATAGTGAGTTCAAGGAGAGCCTGGATGACACAACAAGAGTCTATCTTTAAAAACTTAAAAGAGGAGCTGAGCGTGGTGGCGCACGCCTGTAATCCCAGCACTCAGGAGGCTGAGGCAGGAGGATCGCTGTGAGTTCGAGACCAGTCTGGGCTACATAGTCAGTTCCTGGTCAGTCTCCACTACATAGTGAGACCCTGTCTCAAAAACCAAAAAAAAAAAAAAAAAACTTAATGAGGGCCAGGGATTTAGCTCAGTGGTGCCACTGCCTGCCTTGCAAGCACAAGGACCAGAGATAGATCGCCGGTATAAAAAAAAAAAATTAATGAGAGCCGGTGTGATAGCACACACCTATAATCCCAGCACTCAGGAGGCTGAGGCAGGAGGACCACTGTGAGCTCAAGAATAGCCTGGGCTACATAGTGAGTTCCAGAGCACTCTGAACTACATAGTAAGATGCTGACTCAACAACAACAACAAAAAATTAATAAGAGATGCTAAAACTTTTGCCCTTGTACATCAGCTCCTTACATAGCTAAACTTTTAGTTAGCACATCAACTTTTGTTACTATAAGAGCATTAAAAATATTATTTTCACACTATTAAGACTTACAAAAATTACTAAACATTGGTGAATGACACGTATCATGGGAGAAATGGTCATGGTGATTATTAACTAGGGCCATTCAACTGTGAAGTTAGAAATCCAACTAATATTCTTTGTCTAAAATCTAGTTGCCTGATGTTATAGAGCACTTTTTGGAGCTTATACTACTTTTGAGTCTTGTAAAAATGGGAAAAATATATACTGGAGATAACTAAAAAGCCCTGGAGTCTGAGAGAGAAAATATTATGGAAAGATAGTTTATAATCTGATGCCTTTAATTTGGTACTTGAAAAATATAAATATTGATTTCAGGAAGAACAGAGTCTGTGTGAAGATGCCCCTTGAAGCACACCTGAGTCCAATCTAGGCTTCTGGCCTTTTAAAAATACCAGGCCAGGGATTAAGGTCCCAAGTTCAATCTCCAATACAAAAAAAAAAAAAAAACAGTGAATGATCTGACACTGGTCATAGCCATGTGCATCCAACCTAAGCCTGTAAAAGCAATGCTCAGATGCAGAGGCGATGCTGTCCCTGTTGGCCACACTCCTGAGCTCATCCACCACCCTGTACATTAGGGCTGTACATCACTCCCTGTAGCCACGCTGACCACAAGACCTCAGGCCTGGCCTCTACCTTAAGTTATACAGTGTATGAGGCAAGCAAAGTTATTGCTATGTAAGTCCAGCATTGGAAACATGCTATAAAGATTATAGAAAAATATGAGTTGGTGTCAAAGAACAGGTATAGAAATACAACATGATTTTTATAATACACGTGAGGAAAAAGAAACTTCACTGTTAATTAAATCTGAACAAATGATCAGAATAAGTTAGCACCTAGCTATTCTAATTTCATTTTTTGTCCTATTATTATATGACTAGAAATTTCTGAAAATTAAGCAACCAATCTTGCAAGCTTACATGTTTTATGGGTCTCTTGCTCAAACAAGAGAAAGATCTTTAAGATTGATGCTGTCTTACTATATTCTATCTGGTTTCCAGTAATTAGTAAAATGTTCACAGCAATACAAATGGGAGTGATGGGGGAATGGAGGAGAAAAGGGTACTAAATTAGTATCTGCCATTCCTTATCAAAGAAGGCCCACCACCTCTTTAAGACTTAGATTTACTAGAAAAAGATAAATACTATTTAAACCATTTTTTACAAAAGCTTTTAAAATTCACAGGTGCTTTTCCATCTTCAGATGGGGGGCTTCAATCTCACCTTAATCTATCACTCTGAAGAGTAGGAGTAACACATTACAAAAATGTTTTAAGTATAAGTAGGTAAAGCAGAATTCCTTTTTAAATTTTAATTACATGAAAAATTTAGGTTATTACCTAAATATTTGATATCTTAACTAAATGAGTTTAGATTACCTGGACAGTGTTTTCCTGTATTTGCTGAGGTTGCCTTACATGAGGCAAGGAAGGCTGAGTTCCTAATTTTCTGTCCAAAAATACTTCTTTGCTGCAAGCATAACACCACACTCGAAGAGTAGTAAGGTTCACAGTCAAATAATGCTTTGTCTCCTGTATAATTTTCATAGAAGAGAGAAAAGAACCAAAATTAAATATACTTAAAAATATTTCTTGAAAAAAAATCAGATAAACTATTAGCTTATGATGAATAAACAATATAATCAAAGGAGTTAATCTACAACAAAAACATAAGACTGCTACATTGGGGCCAGGGATTTAGCTCAGTGGTTCCACTGCCTGCCTCACAAATGCAAGGTCCTGAGTTCAATCCCACCCCACCCCCGTAACCCAATCCCTACTATCCACTTTACAAAATAAATGCAAGAGTTTAAGACTATTCTGCAGTAAGCAAACAAGTATAATATAAGATATCAGTGGGGGTTGGTCAGGGATTTAGCTCAGTGGTCCCTCCGCCTGCCTCACAAGTGCAAGGTCCCGAGTTCAATCCCTGGTACAAAAAAAAAAAAAAAAAAGGAAATCAGTGGGTATAAGGGAGCCTGGGGGTAAAGCACTTGATTAGTATTGTGAAAGCCTGGGTTTCATACCCAGCACTACCAAAAAGACAGAAAAAATAATGAACAATACCATAACTATTCTAGAAAATTCGAATGACAAAAGAACACAGATGACATTAGTCAAAGCACAAAACAGCTCAAGAAATAGGAAGTGTAAGATCCGGGCTACGTAAACCTCCAGCCTTTCTTAACCAGAGTTCTCAGAAAGGATTTATCCCTGAAGAAAGTGACTGTTTCACAATTCTCCCAAGGGTCACAGATACACAGCAAAAACTATTCTAGATAAACAGAGAAGCAAATCATGTACAGTCATGCCTTAGAGGTCTGGGTATCTTGGCTTAATTATTTTGAGGAATCCTGGTTGAGAACAATTAGGGCTGTACAGATAGCAATGTGCATCTTAAAACACAGTTCATTTGAGAAACTTATAGTTTAGAACAAAAATTTATCAAATACTACAGAAGACGTACGCCAGAGTTAGAAAGAAAGCACCAAACAACCAGAGCAAAGTAGAAAGGGGACTCCAGCTACGATGGTGTGCAGTAAAAGACGATACAGTAGGAGATGGAATATAGCAGCTATGCCATGTCATGAGCATAAGCGTCTACTCTGACTCCCACGCCTATAACCTCCTAATATTCCAGCTATTACCTCCACACACCTGGATATATTCTACCTTCCCTGCATCCCTCAGTACTAGGGACAGAACCCTTAGCACTAAGCAATAAACTACATCCCCAGCCCCTTTTTACTTTGAGACAGGGTCTAACTAAGTCACTAAATTGCCCAGGCCAGGCCTGCCTCAGCTTCCCAGAGTGTTGGGACTGAAGATGCACCACCATGCCTGGCTAGATGTATGCTTCTTAAATCAGTACCACAGCATGGTGGCACACACCTGTAATCTCAGCACTTGGGAGGCTCAGACAAGAGGATCACCATGCATTCAACGCCAGCTTAGACTACACAGTGACACCCTGTCCCCAAAAAACAACAAGACAAACAAAAATTTAAATCAGAATTTGAATTAATGTTATGTTGGCTTTCCCTTTCCCTCAGGCCATCTTTAAAAATTGTTCTGCAGGATATGGGGTATATAGTTCAATGGAACAGCACATGCTTAGCAAGTACAAACAAGGCCCTAGGATCATTAGGGTTCAATCCCTAAGCAAAAATAAAATAAAATAACTGTCTTTCATTCTACAGTTATCTCAAAATAATTTTTTTAAAGTCTTGCAATAGAGAGGGAGGAAGGAGAGAGTGGAAAAGAAGGGAAGGGAGAGGGACATAAAATGTCTTCAGATGGGGGCTGGGGATTTAGCTCAGTGGTGCCGCCGCCTGCCCCACAAGTGCAAGGACCCTAGTTCAATCCCTGGTACCAAAAAAATAAAACATAAAAAAAGTCTTCAGATGTATTATATACATGTACTCTCCATGATAAATGTAATCATTCATACTGTAAACATGGACTAACAGAAATTTAAATTTTAAAAAAAGGTACATGTAATCTCAGCACTCAAGAGGATGAAGCAGGAGGATCACCATGAGTTGGAAACCAGCCTGGGCTACTACATAGTAGTTCAAAGCCAGCCTAAACTACATAGAGAAAATCTGTCTCAAAAAAATAAAATGAATGAATAAATGTCTCACATTAAAATTATATACATACCTGAGAATGTATAGTGCTGTGATCCACTTGTGACTCACCACAGCCAACATATGAACATCTATTCTGTAAATAGACAAGAAAAAGTATTTTATAACATGTCTAAATTAATTGCATTAAAAATACATTTACAAATTTGATTACCTGTTTAATGATTACTTTCCATAGTTAAGACACAAAATAAATCCAGAATACAGCTGACTAAAGTTGAAAGATATGACACCTCAATAAAAGGCAAGAATAAAATACTCAGTGATTTAGTAAAACTCTGCAGTAGCACTGTACGTTTAAAATCCTTTAAAAAGGTTAAATCTAATTAAATTAAAAATAAAATCCTTTCAAAGTTAGGCTTAATTTTTTGTTATAGATAATGATCTTTTTAAAGTATGCTCATTTATGAAATTCTTTTAGCTGTCAAACATTTCTTTAGTTATCAGTTGTGATAATCTTGATTCTCAGCCAGCTTCAATGCTACCTAGGAGATAAGCAAAGCACACCCATGGGTGTGTCTGGAAAGTCATGGAAATGTGACCTGGGGATTGTGCCTGGCCCTGGCCCCTTCCTCTCCAGAACGCTTTCCCAGGGCTCCACTTCCCAGACACCACGCAGGGAGCAGCTTCACTGTGCCCTGCCCCTCCACCATGATGCTTCTCCCTTGGAGACACCAACCATGGACTGAACCCTCAGACTGTGAGCCAAAATAAACCACTTCTTTAATCTGTGAGTGTCAGGAATTGTCAAAGCAACAGGAAAGCTGTCCAATACAACATTTACAATAACAAGATCTAAATTTACAGTAACAAGCTTTTCAGGTGCACAAACACACACACACATACCTCCAGGCATGCCCAAAGATTTGGTCCTCTGACTTTACAATCCTGACAAGTACCCTATAAAAAGACATTTTAAAAAGATAACATGTTATATTGACATAGGCAAACTACACAGTTAACAAGTAACATGTATTGTAAAAACTGGGACCCATGAATTTAGGGTACTTTATAAACTGAGGGTAATTTATTTAAAAAATACATTATTTAGGAAATATAACTTAAGGAAGACAATATCTTACATGTGATTTTTGTATCAAATCTTCTTTTGTAATTTCACCAACTGAATCCAAATGTGGACAATGATTTCGAAAAGTTGACATTTTGTTAGGATGTTTTTCCTGTTTCTCAAAGTTTCTCAAATAAGGTAATACCTACATGAAAAGGAATCCCCCAAAATTAATTAGAAAATGCTAATATAACTCACATTGAAAACCCCCAAAAACTGTGAAACTAGGAAGGAGGGCAGGGCAAGAGAAATGAGAAGGGGTGAAAATGACTAAAGCATGTTATATGTACCTACAAATCTACCAAAATGAAACCCACTAATCTATATAACCAATATGCAATAATAAAAACAGATGTGAAATCAAAAAAAAAATGCTAACATACTAAAAATAATTAAGAGTGAAAGATACAATAAGGATAATCCAAGTTCACCCGTCTGCCTTGCAAGTATGAATTCTCAAAACATACCTAGGTGAGTTTAATAATTTAAATTTATTTGAACACTGAAAATTTTTCTACCAAATAAACATTTTATTAAAATTGACACAAGTAAACAAAGTTTAGTTTTCCATGTCTTTTGCTGCTTTTTCTCTCCCTTTTCTACTTTTTGGGGGGGGGGGTTCAGACAGGGTCTCACTATGTAGTTGAGACTGACCTGGAACTCACTATGTAGCCCAGGCTGGTATCAAACTCACAGCAATCCTCCTGCCTCAGCCTCCCAAATGCTGGGATTATAGTCATGTGCCACCACACCTGGCTTCCCTTTTTACTTTTTATAGATAAGTAAAAAGGGAGACACTCAAGTTATTCAACTTTGAAGTATACTTATCATCTTTTTCTTTTAAAAATTAATGCTTGGGCTGAAACAGGAATTGAAAATTCACACTAACAGCAGCCCCTACTGACGACATAAATGAAATCGCCTCGTATCCTGGTACTATGTGAGGAGAGGCACTTCCTCCCAGGGTTTCTCAGCACACAGTGCTGACACTCAGGGCCAGATGACCCTGTTGTGCTGCAGGATGTACAGCAGCATTCCTGCCTCTGCCCACTGAAGCTGAAACACCCCGCCACAACTGTGAGAACAGACGTCACTAACAGAATTCAACTGTGTCTTCAGGGAACAAAATCTCCCCAGAATGAAAAGCCTAGTATCATGATCTTTCCAACAACCCTGAGGTCAGTACCATTATTAACTTCATTTACACATGAGGCTAAGCAATGCCAAGTTGACTGAGTCTACCTGTTCGGTTCAGCTAATGTGAGACTGATTTTCAAACAACAGGCTCAAGCCTAACTCAGTATTTCTCAATCATCCTTTGATTGTACAATCTTAGTAACAGGTGTCTTTGGTTCATATTTGGGTTTGAGAACGTCACTGGGATAAAGTTAAGGCACTAAGAATGAAACAGTTAAGTTTTAACATTCAAAGATATCATAAATTTAATTTCTTTTATGATTTGTAAGTTATTCATTAAACTCCATCAGTATATGTAATACCATGCTGTATTAAAACTCCTGTTATTCTACAGCCTACATGTTTGCCTTTTAAATCCACTACAATAAATTAGCTGAAACAAGAACAAGCTGTAAACACATTTTTTACAAAAAAGATGGAGTAAAATCAAATTAAATGATCAACCCACTATTACACGACAATGTAAAAATATACCAGGGACAAGGGCTGGGGATTTAGCTCAGTGGTACCACGCCTGCCTTGCAAGCACAGGGTCCTAAGTTTGATTCCCAGCATCAGAAAAAAACAAAAACAGAACAGCTCTAGAGTTAATACTGAAATTAATTAATAATTAATTAGTTAATACTAATTTCTAAATGTTATATTACTATGTAATATTAAATAAGTCATTCTTCAGACTTTCCAGACATGAAGTTAAATTAAAATATGGGTTAAAGCCTTTTTATTCACATCTGGGCAAAGTCTTGGTGATCTTTTTCACACATCACTCACCTACCACTTTGTTTTGGTTAGAGTTCTTTGCTCTCTTACCCAGTTACTTTCACTACCAGCCTAGATGGAATAGGATCCAGATTTACCCTCTTACCTTAAGAGTAAAAACAGACAAAATGCATAAATCAATGCTTTTTGGACACGGACAAGAGAACATAGAACACTGAGTGCATGAAGACCACAAGGTGAGCCCTCTGACTGCCCCGACTCAGCCTGGAGAGATTTCTAGGCCACAGTGCAGCGACACATGCTTAGGCAGTCTCTGAGTTGAAAGGCAGAGCGGAGAATGTAATGTCTCCAAGGCATGTAGAACCATCGGGCAGACTAAAGAACAGAGCTGCACACAAGACAAGCAAGCTCTAGAAATCTACAGCATGCTACCATTAAGCATTAATTTCACTGAGCCTTGCTCATACATGTGATTAAACTTCTCCAAGGCCGAACAAGAACTACAGTGAAGGGACAGACAGGTAAGACAAATCTCAAGGCCATACACAGGGCTGTGTGGGTCCACCAGTCAGAGGTGATTTTATAAAACAGAGAGAAGAGCTCAGAGGATATTGCCTCAGTAGGAATAAAAAAATTATCTGTGGACTCAAGGCTCCTTTTCTTCTGCTGTGTGAGTATGTGTATGGGGAGGGAGACACTGGGATTGAATCCTGGGACCTTTACACTTAGCTATATCCCCAGCCCTTCTCTTTAAAAATTTTTTGAGACAGGGTCTTGCTAAATTAATAAATTTCCCAGGCTGGTCTAGGCTCGTGATCCTCCTGCCTCACTCTTATATAATAGCTCAAAAAGAAACTGCGTGTGGTACACACCTATAATCCTTGCACTTGGGTGGTTAAAGCAGGAGGATGAGATCTGAGGTTAGCCTTGACTACCTGGAAGATCCTGTCTCAAAAAACAAAACAGTCTGGGCCTGGGATTTAGGTGGTGCGGCCACCTGCCTCACAAGCACAAGGTCCCAAGTCCAATCCCCGGTACCAGAACAAAACAAAAAAACAACACAAAAAGGTGTCTTAAAGGAATCAAACTATTCCCAAGGAACTATGTCCCAGAACAAAGCTTAAGGAAATGAAAGAATTCCATTCCTGATAGTCAATAAAAAATTATAGTCACAAGAAGGAAAATCTGATCCACAATAAGAAAAAGAAGATACTCACAAATTATACTTAATAAAGCATACTCATGTTAAGGAGAAACATAAAATATTGAAGAAAAAAAACAATTTCTAAGGTGAAAAATACAGTGGACGAGATTAACAGCAGAATGGACAACACAAGAGTAAAGCACTTGCAGACCCAGTAAAAGGAAACCATCCCAAATGAAACAGCAACAGATGCTACCCAGCACACCATTCACATTTCTCCCTGGGAACTGCTACAGCAGGCCATTCAAAAGAACGTCACCCAGAGAGCCCTACAGTCCATCGGGAAGACCATGTGTGACTGGGGGACCAGACAGAACCCTTCAACTGTCCTGCTCTGTGACATAAGAAGGCCCTGACATTAAAGGACCATGCCGCCCAATTCTCCAGGGATGGAAAGGCTCCTGAGCATGGTGGGCACCTTTCTGAGCCAGGTGTACACCTGGTAAAAGGTATCCCCCTTTGGTAAAACTCTGTAGCAGTGCTATGAACTTTTGGAGTTGTGCTTTCAACTTCCCAGAGCTGTCCATGGCAGGAGGGTCCAGTTCTCATTGAGATGTCTGTGCTTTGAATCCTGATAGCCACATCCTGGGGACTAAGGCAGCATCAAGGATGGAGCATGTTCTCTAGTCCTGGGACTGTACACAGATGCACTCAGCAAGTTCAAGAAGCAGTTTCTCTATGATGAAACTGAGGCAGAGGTGAATATTTTGATCCAATCCATTTACAAGCTTGCAGGCCAGATTGTCTTACGTTACATAAAAGGTATGGCAGGAAGATTGCTTCTTTTTCTTAGTGTTTTGAGATAGAATCTCACCATGTAGCTCAGCCTAGCCTTGAACTCACTATGCAGCCCAGGTGCAAGACTGCTTTATTGCTTCTTGATAAATTGTTTAAGATCCAAATGCAACAAACAGGGAGCCAGGACCTACCTCCCACTCTCTAACCACTATGAGAAGCTTCTGAAGCACATCCAACTTCTGAGCAGCTTGATAGACTTCAACCATCACATTACACACCATGCATCAGCAGCCATGTATGTCCCTAGAACTGGCAATTTGAAAGTGAAGACCTGACATCAATAGTTGAGCTGAAAGATCTCTTGAAAATCAACCACATGACCCACAAGCTACTGAACAAGATCTTGATACTGGACAGCTTTGATGCCAATCACAACATGTCAATGCTCTATGTGAAAGTAACCCTTCATGTTTCTGGGAGCTCAACTATGACTACTGACTCACCTGTCAAACTACTGCTACAGTGGCTCCACCAACTGGTTTGTTTGAACAGTATTACCATTTACTCAGAAGTTTGAAAGAGATAATCTAATGAATGACCTGCATCTACATGGATCCAAGGCTTTCAATCCGGCCTATTCCAGCACTTATGGCAGTTACTGGAATTTCTCGGGGTTTCCACATTTTTATCCACTGAATACTTGGCTACCAGGGTACCACTGGTCAAAGAAGAGCTGCTGAAGGTTGTCAAGAGCTTGCTACAAGGTACGATCCTGCAGTATGTGAAGACACTGATGAAGGTAGTACCCAAGATCTGCTGCCTGCCTTAGAATAAGTACATCGCTCCCAGCATCCTGGAGGGCTTCCACCACCTGCTGAAGGACACTGTGAAGTATCCAGAGCTGAAGACTGTACTTCTAGAACTGCGGGAATGGGGCCCGCCATCCCCTTCTGCTTGCTCGTCAAACAGAGCTTGTGTTTAGGAGTACATATGTGACCTGTTGCATGCAGTCCCTTTCTAGAACATCTTGTTGCGAGTCCATGTGAAGGAAAGACTTGATGCCAAAATGAAAACTGCCTCTTGTCCCATTGGATGAAAGGCTGGGGACCCCGCAACAAACTGAAATTGCAAGAGAAGGGGTCTTGCTGACTAAGGATATCTCTGTTGTCCCCTATATTTGAGGTCATCATGACATGGATCTGGCCCTTTCTAGACAGACCTCTACCCACCAATGGGCTCATGCATGTGGATGTGTGCAGTTACACAGGCTGTGGAGTCCCATGCAGTCTGTTCATGGCATTCCTTTGTGTCACACAAGTTTACAATGAAGCAGTGTTTTGGTGATGGGCTCCAATGGGCTGGACGCATGATCACTGTACTTCTTGGACAGCAACAGCACTCTGCCATGCTGGACTTCTGCTGCCATCTACTCAAAGGCCAAAATCACAAGGGAAAAGATGAGACATAAAAATGTGACTATGAAGAAAATGCTGAGAGGATTTGCAAACTCCAGATTCTCTATCACCATCCTGGACAAGCAAACTTCCAAAGTTGTGTAATGGGGACATGCGGAGGGACCAGTCTCTGGCCAGCAGTAAAGAAGCAGAACAGCAGGAGGACCTCTACTGGCACCATTTTCTTTCTGTAAACTGCTTTGTGAGGTTTTTTCCAAGGACTATTTCTCAGTAGCTCTATACTTATTCAAGAGGTGTGCTTCTATCTGAAAGTTTAATTCTACAAAATTGATTTACTTTTCTAGACTAGAATTGTATAAGATTTTGATAATTAGGAAGTTTGAGAATATTGGCTGTTACCATCATATTCTTAAAAACTTATTTTCATTAAAAAAAAAAAAAAAACCAACTTATTTTCAGGCTGGGTATGGTGGTACACATCTGTAATGCCAGCACTCAGGAAGGTGAGGTAGGAGGATCACTTCAAGTTCAATGTCAGTCTTAACTACATAGCAAGACCATCTCAAAAAAAAAAAAAAGACCAAAAATGTATTTTCAGTTTTTCTGTGGAATGTTCCAGCAGCTAGCTACATCATAAAATGCTGCTGAGTCATTTGTTTCTCCCTATAAAAGCTTTAATACTTGATAATCATTTTAAACTTCTATATCAACTACCATTAACCTTTGTTTTGTTTGCTTTTTTTTTTTTTTTTGGTACCAGGGATCGAACTCAGGTCCTTGCACTTGCAAGGCAAGTGCTAGAACCACTGAGTTAAATCCCCGGCCCTGTTTACTCTTTGATACAGAGCCTCAGGATATAGTTCAGGCTGGCCTTGTATTGACGATGATCCTCCTGCCTCAGCCTCCCAAGTGTGAGTATTGGTACTACAGGCTTGCATCTTCAAGCCCTGCTTTCAGATGGTCTTTTACGACAATCTTTAAAGAAAAAAACAGAATGGAATTAAGAACTTAATGGAAAATTTTACCAGCTATTCAGATAAAGGACTATTATCTAGAATATATAAAGAACTCAAAAAATTCAGGACCCATCGCCAAATTCAAAGACCCAATGCAGCCAGGGATTTAGCTCAGTAGCAGTGTCTGCCTGGCAAGTGTGATGTCCTGAGTTCCATCCGACACCAAAAAAGAAAAGTAAGCCAGGTGTGGTGGCACACGCCTGTAATCCCAGCACTTGGGAGGCTGAGGCAGGGGAATCACTGTGAGTTGAGACCAGCCTGGGCTACATAGTGAGTTCCAGGTCAGTCTCAACTACGTAGTGAGACCCTGTCTCAAAAAAAGAAAAAAGAAAAATAAAGTCCCAATGCAAAAATGGGCATCTGTTTTGTTTTGGGTTTTTTTTTTTTTGGTACTGGGGATGGCACTCAGGCCCTTGCCACTTGTGAGGAAGGCTCCAAATCCAAAACCACTGAGCTAAGTCCCCACCCCAAAAAATGGGCATCTGAAATAAAAAGACACTTCTCAGGTAAAGAATTAGAAAGAGCAAATAAATACATGAAATGTTCGACATCACTGGTCATTCTAGAAATGCAAATTAAAACAATGCTGACAGGGCCGAGGATTTGCAAGTGCAAAGAGGCACTTCGATCCCCAGTACTAAAAAAAAAAAACCACAGACTCCATCTCACGCCAGAAAGAATGGCTGCTATCAAGAAATCAACCAATAACAAATGTTGGATGGGATGTGGGGAAAAAGGAATCCTTCTCCATTACTGGTGGGAGAGTAGACTGGTGTAAACACTGTGGAAATCAGTGTGGAAGAATTCTCAAAAAACTAAAACTAGAGATTCCATTTGACCCAGCTTATACCTCTTCTTGGCATCTCTCCAAAAGAATTAAAAGCATCATACCACAGCAATATATGCACACCCAAGTTTACAGAAGCACAATTTGCAATAGCTAAATCCGAAACAGTCCAAAAGCCCATTAACTGACGAGTAGATAAAGAAGATTTTTTTATACAGTGGAGTACTACTCTGCCATAAAGGATAAGCTTCAGACATTTATAGCTAAATAAATGGACCTTGAGACCATATGCTTAAGTGAAATAAAATGGACAGACATGTTCAAATACTGCATTGTTTCTGTAGTGTGTGAAACTGAATGTGGAAATAAGGACTGAGATGTAAAATGGATGTGAGGAAATGGGAAGAAAGGGTTCAAATGGGAAGGGGAACAAGAGAGGAGGGAGAGAGAAAGGAAGGAAGGGACAAGAAAAAAAGTGAAAACAGAAAAAATGGGAAGAAAGCTTTTGTACATAGGCAGGGAATGGGCCTTGAGGGGAGACGGGATATAATAATTGAATTAAAAAAAGAATGGAAAAGCCAGGGATTTAGCTCAGTGGTGCTGCCGCCTGCCTCACAAGCACAAGGGCCCAAGTTCAATCCCCAGTACCAAAAAAAAAAAAAAAAAAAAAAAAAAAAAAGAACGGAATGTATAATAGCTGTATTAATCACCTTTCCATTGCTGGGACAAAATATCTGACACAACTTACAGGAAAAGAAGTTTATTTGGCTCATAGTTTCAGGGTTTCAGTCTGTGGTTAGCTGGCTTCAGGAAGAAACACCATGGCAGAGGAAGCTCAGCTCAGAGCAGTCAGAAGCAGGAAGGAGACCAAGAGAGGAAAGTACCAGGGACCAGACGTGGTCCCCAAGTGTGACTGCTTGTATCCACATGTCCCCACACAGCCTTTTTGGAGGTGGCTGGATCTAAGGGGGTGTGATGTTGGGATTAAGGGTATGATGCTGAGATTAGAGGGGTGCCATTACTGAATGAGTCCACCGATGGGTTTAGCACCGTTCTGGGTATGGATAACAGGAAAGCCCAGCCCGGGTATGGTGCAGCGTGGATGGCACATAAAGAGTAGGCTTCACTGCTGCTTCTACAGATTGCTGCTGCCTCCCTGCCATCCAATGGACTATTTCTCTGCTACAATGCCCCTCTGCCATGCTACCCTGCCTTGGAGCCAGCCAACTATGGCCTGAAACCTCTACAAACGGTGAGCTACAATAAACCTTTCCTCCTTAAAAAAAAAACTTAATGGACAGGAGAGACAGAAGCTGGTCTCAGGCAGCAGCAACACAGTATTTCTACTCTTGAAACAAGAGGGGCTTTTTTTTTTTTAAGAAGGGGCTTACATGCTTCACTAGGCAGAGGTATGTTGTGTGGGCTTAGTCAAAGGTTATTAACACATCAGACGTCAGTTAGCAAACAGTGCAGGCACCAGATGCCCAGCTGACTGCCTCCAGGCTTTTACCAGCTAGGGTTTGGAATGCTAGCCAGAATCACCTAGTGAGCAAAACAGTGGTTATCATCAGGATGCAAAAGTTTCTTTCCTTAAATACACTGATACAATTATTCTACACAGTTCACTTTTTTCATTGATGGTGAAAATTAAACTAGAACGTATGACTAAAATATTATATATTTTTCTCTCTTAAATTCTTTGCTAGATATCTTCAATGTTCTGATGACTTCTGGTTCTTATTTTCCTGGTGCATGACAATCTTTTCTAAGTCACTGTTCCCATTCCTCTTTTGTGCCAGTGTTTCAGAAGGTAGTGAAGCTGAATCTTCTGTTTCCACAAAATCTAATTTGTGAGGAATAAAGGGTAAGAAAAAAAATCCTTGTAAATATAACCTTACATGGGTGAGTTCTTTTTTATTTTATTTTTTATTTTTTAGTACGGGGATCAAAATTGGCTCCTTGTCCTTGCGAGGCAGGGGGCAGAACCACTGAGCTAAATCCCTGGCCCATGGGTGAGTTCTTATTTGCAATACCTTGATAACCAATAAATTTGAGTCTCTTTTCATGAATATTATGGCCTAGATTTTTCTCTTACTCCTTGTTTTGTTAAATCTTTGCCTTTATTATCAGGTCCATAGCTTCTTATAAAATCAATCCTTGGTCTTTCATATTGCAAAGTATTTCTTCTAACTTAACATTTCAAATATTTTTTGTTGTGATAAAATACACAAAACATAAAGCTAGGCAAGGTGGTACACACCACACACCTGTAATTCCAGCTACTCAAGTAGTAGTAATTCCAGCTACTCAAGAAGCTAAGGTAAGGCCTCCCATTCAGTATGTTGCCTTTTCATTTTGTTTACTGTTTCTTTGCTGTGTGACACCTTTTTATCAAGTGTGGTGCCACTTGATTTTTGCCTTTGTTGCCTGTGCATTTAGTATTATATCCAAAAAGTTTTTTCCAAGACCAATGTCAATAAGCTTTTCCCAGGGCCAGAGATTTAGCTCAGTGACACCGTGCATGCCTCGCAAGCACAAGGTCCTGAGTTTGATCTCCAGTACTGCAAAAAAAAAGCAAGCCTTTCCTTGTATTTTTGTGTCTACTCTTGTATCAATCAATGAGCAATTTGAAGTCCTGGTTATTTATCTTCCTTGTGCAGGCTCCTAGCAGAATATCTGCCACATGGAAGGAGCTCGGTACACACTGTTTTAATCCAAACCTATTTCTGATTTTGTCTGTGTTTCTGATGTCATCTCCTCCTTTCTTCACTGAATGATCTTGAGCCAATAATCAATGCTCATTTGACCATATATGTGAGGTTTTTTCCTGGGCTTTCTATTCTTTCTATTCCACTGGTCTGTATGTGTTTTTTGTTTTTGGCCATGTACATGCTAAGCAGGTTCTGAAGTGTTCTACCACTGAATTATCCTGGGTTCAATCTGTAGAACCAAAAATAGTCTTGATGATTTTATCAAATGCCCTCCCAGCTGCTGCTGATGGCTTACTACATCTCTGGATTCTTTTGTTGATATAATCTAGCACATTAACAGATTCAGCATTTAATCCTTGCATTGGTACAATATATCTCATTGGGTAAAAACCTAACACTAGTGTGTACTTCTTACTTATATTCCAATAGCTAATACAATATTTAGAAATTTTATATTTCCAGGCTGGGCGTGGTGGCACATATTTGTAATCCCAGCAGTGGGGAGGCTGAGGCAGAAGGATAGGTGGAAGTTCAAGGCCAGCCTGAACTATATAATCTGTCTCAAAAATAAATAAATAAAAATTTAAAATATATATATATACAGAGAGAGAGAGAGAGAGAAATTTTGTATTTCTAGAGGGAAGTGAGACTGATCTTTTTGGTAGAATTTTTACTATAGATTAAAGTATGTGTTTCTCAGAATGCACTGAGTAGCTCTGAATCTTCAATGGTGGAGAGTAGGGTTTTTATTTATAATGATGATGTGCTCATAAATTATATGAAGTCAACTGTGAAACCATCTATTACACTGCCTTTTTCAAGGACAAATCTTTTATTACCTTTTCAATCCTTCAGTGGGAATTGATCAATTCAAGTTTTTACTTGAGTCATTTTTACTATTTTGCTATAATACACGAAACATCAATAGCATCACATGTTACATGTATATTCACAAAAAAATATGAGTAAGATTCTGTTGCTCTTTCTTGTATTTGAAGGTATATGATGTTATTCCTAATCTTGTGTATTTTTGGTCCATTTTTTTCCTTCTATAAGAGGTTTATTAGTTCATTGATCTTTGCAAAGAAACAGCTTTGGGATCTATTTAACCTTTCCACTACTATTATTTTTCTTCTGTTCTGTTTCCAATTCCATTAAGGAGTTTTATCTTTAATCTTCATGCCCTATTTCGCTTGGGTTTTATTACCCTTATCCCAAAAAATGAATATTGAGCTCTTTTTAATTTACTTAAAACTGTACATTTCTGAGCCCAAAAAAACAACCAAACAAAAAATCTATACATTTCAGTGGCATATGCCTAAAGTCCCAGCTACTCAAGAGGCCAAGGCAAGAAAATTACCAACAGTTCCAGCTTAGGGTTTGGTCCTACCAGTTCAACTAATCTGACTGGTCCAAAGGTACAGGTTATCTATTATGCTTTAGAATTATTTTAATACTAAAAATGCAATATAATATGGCTTATGGCTTACCTTTCCATATTTATAATGAAATATTGCTAACCAACAAATGTGAAGAAATCAACGAATGGATATATCAGTGAAGAATACAATAACAAGCAAAACATTTTAAGTCAATCCATAGTTCATGGACACTTTTAACCTATGTAATATAACAGATCTTTGAAAGAACTGTGTTTCTTATTCTTTAAAATACTGATGAAATGCCTTCAAATTTGTGCAGACTTCACAGTTCTGAAAGGTCTTGTAATCATTTTTATTCAAGCCATAATATAGAAAAATAAAATTAAAAAAAAAATTTGGTACTGGGGATCGAACTCAGACCTTGCACTTGTGAGGCAGGTAACAGAATCACTGAGTTAAATCTCTGGCCCTAAAATCATCTTTTTTATTTCCCTCTTCCAAGAAACAACTGTCTCATTGACTCTTTTGGTCGGGGGTGGGTTGGGGCTTCTTTTTGAGACAGTGTTTCACTATGCAGTTCAAACTGCCTTAAACTCAGTATGTAGCCCACCACATCTGGCTTCCTTGACCAACTGTCTGATTAAATTGGTGTGGTGGCATACACCTATAATCCTCAGCACTTAGGAGTCTTGAGGCAGGAGGACTGCCACCAGTTTGAGACCAGTCTGAACTGAATAGCAAGACCCTGTGAGAAAGAAAGAAAAAGAGAGAAAGAGAGAGGTAAGGGAGGGACAGATCTAATTAATGAGTGCTTTATGTCCACTGAAATAACTATATAGTCTCCTATCTGATTTTCTTTGTGGGGGAGCAGTGAGACAGGGTCTTGTTTTATAGTTCAGACTGGCCTTGAACTCACTATTTAGCCCAAACTGGCTTCTAACTCTGGGCGACTGTCTTGCCTCAGCCTCCCCAGTGCTGGGATTACAATCGTGCTCCACCATGCCCAGCTCCTAGTTGATTTCTCTATGGGCAACTGCTTTGTTCAAGAATCTATTCTTAACACTGCCTAATGGACAGCTCCAAAATGGACAGCTCCACTCCCCATAAAATCCTTTGAGATTTATAAGCACTAATTTTTATTTCCTACTAAAAAGAAATTGGTTCATTAAAAAAATCTGTCCAATGAATGATAAAATATGGTCAATTCTTATCTAGGTGAAATAATTGTGCCACACATTAGAGGGCCAAAATGTGAATGAATCGATGAATATGATTGAGTTCTAATAAAAATGCTCAAATATGCTGATGGTAATTTCCACCCTAAGACTCATTTCTCTGTAAGACCAAGGATTAATAACAACACACTATCGTTAAGAATAGTCATTAAAAACACCTATGTAGTCCACGCAGAAACACTGAGAAATGTATGCAACTACTATATTAAAATGAGAACCATTTTAAGAAAAATTGTCAACCTTTTTTGTTTACAGGACTAAAATATTAGTAATGAAATATAATATTAGTAATGAAACTTTAGTCATCTAAATAATGTCTCCACCAAAACTATTTAAAATTCTTCAGCATGCCTGTAAACCCATGTAAATGCTGAAGAACTCTGGAGAGGCTGAGGCAGGAGGATGGCCACAAGTTTGAGGCCAGCTGGAGCTACATAGTGAGTTCAAGGCCAGCCTGAACTGCAAAGTGAGACCTGATCTCAAATAAATAAATATTTTTCAGGATTTTATAAACAGTTAAGAACTATGGGAAGTGGTCTCATTTTCTTCAATACATATTTTTACTATATTGCTGTATTTCAGGACTACTGAGCCCTGGAAATACAGAGACTGACCGAACAGAGACTGATACAACCACACAGAGACTAACTTACAATCAAGTATGGGAACACGTTATCCAAGTCGGGAGTGGCAGCACTGTTCAAATCTTCCCTCCTCTTCCTTGTGAATGACTCATTAGCACTCTCTACTCTATGGCCACTAATTCTTTCCCTCTCCTGAAATACCTAATTTGAAAGCCTATCAATGATTCTCTGTCAACCACTCTATCACAAATTTTCAAACCTCAGCACCATCTTTGATTCCCTCCTTACTTCCTGTCAGCTGCAAAACTCCACTACTTTTTTCACCACTTCTTTTAAACTTCTAGGTTACCTGCTAAATCAAGGCCTTAATTTATCTGGATCATTTAGTGAGAATGCCTGTTACAGACAACAGGTGCTACCTGGCCTCCCACCCCTTCTCTCCCCTCAATTTGGACTGGCAGCTGCTATGGACAGCTTCCCACCTCACGCAGCTCGGCTTCACTCCTTAGTTCTGCAGCCTCTCTGAAGCTCACACTCTGCTTCTACGCAGAGCACCTGGGAGTCCGGGGAGCATTTAAGAAGCAGTGTCAATCAGTGTGGTGTAGCGGGGGAAGAAAAACACCAGAGCTGTTAGGATAATTCTGAAGCAGTTACACAAAAATCTCCACACCATCAAGCCTTCTATTGCCCATCTACTATTGGCTTTTTCTTCCTGTGACTCTATCAACTCATTCCTTCACTTATGCTTCCTGGCACATTTTACCTACACCCATGCTGTCATCTTTTTTTGTTTGTTTTTGAGACAGGGTCTCACTAGGTAGCCCAGGCTGGCCTCAAACTCACAGTGAGTTTCCTGCCTCAGTCTCTCAAGTGCAAGGATTACAGATGTGTGCCACGATGCCTGACTCCATATTCTCATCCTACAATCTGAGTTCAAGATACACTTCAGAGAGCCCTCAAAAGCAATGCTGTCTGCTACATACATGTATTGATATATCACACTGAACCCCACAATGTGTACCATTAATTCATGTTAATAAAAGAGATGTTGTCAGGATCTATCTTAACCTAAAGCCAACCAAGTAATTTTCCAGTCTCTATCTTCTTCCAGTTAAAAGTTCATTTCACATTCATATGAACCCCATACCTCTTCTGACCAAATACTTTCAATGCAGTCTTTCATAATTTGTCTTCTCTATTACTTAATCGTGAATCACTATCAGCCAAATTCTCCCGCTGATCCTTTCTCAGATGTAATTTGTTTCTTTCCAGAAATCCATTCATCAATCACACTAGAAATGAGCTCCAGGTCAGTGGTGTGGGGAGGACAGGGCCTGGGGACAAACAAGCAAGGGGGAAGGTGTCGTCCAGCAATCACCTGTTGAACATCAAGGGCTCATTCACCTCACACTACCATCTCCACCAAGCCCCAACCAGGAGAAAAAGGGCTCCCTCACCTACCTAACTCCTAAAGAATTTTTATAACACCCTAAGGCACTTACTGTAGTTGTTTTAAAAAACAATAAACAAAACTATCCTACTTGACTATAAGTCAGTTCTGCACAGAATCCATGCAGGCCTTCCTACAGACAGTGAAACCAAATGTATTCTTATCAGACTCTTTGCAACATTCCTATTTATCAAAATGCTCCAGCAAAATGCTCACACACAGATTTTAAAAAACACTTTTAACACTAAAGAGAATCAAGCATGCCAGCTCACGCCGGTAATTACAGCCTCAGGAGGCTGAGGCAGGAGGATCACTCAGAGTTCAAGGCCAGCCTGGGCTACACAGCGAGGCGATGTCTCAAAATGCCAAAAAGAAAAAGGAAATTTAACTAAAACTACACTAAAATAGACCTATTACTTACTCTTTTTTCTTTCTTAACAATGACAATTTACATTTGTCACCAAAAATTTTTCAGTATTTTACATAGTTTTCTTACAGAGTTGGGTCTTTCATGTTATAGGTCATGCACTCCAATCTTTTTTTCTTGTCCTGGAATGGATCGCATGGCCTCATGATTGCCAGAAGCACTGTGCCACTGAGCTACAGCACACTCTAATCTTAACCTATCTGAATTTAAATTTATATCAAAGGCTGCTTTGGCAACATTATTTCACGCTATAAGGAAATTCTGATCCTTGCACAATCTTGAAATGGGGAAAGACTTTATTCCTGGCATTCCTCAGAAGACTGGTATAAAGATCAAATAAGATTATATAGGAGGAAGGTGACTGAAAACTAATAGCAATACAGAAATGTAAGAATTACAATCTCCTGGATGGGAATTTAGCTCAGTGGTTCTACCACCTGCCTGGCAAGCACAACGCCCAAGGTCCTGAGTTCAATTCCCAGTCCAAAAAAAAAAGAATTACAATCTCCTTAACTCTAAATTTTAACTCGCCTATCTACTACAATCTACAGCCATTAAACTGCAGTTATGTAAAAAGATCTGTTTATTGGTAGATTATAAAGAGAGCAAAAAGAGAAAACTAAAATCAAGAGTTCAAAAAATAAGTTAAAATTGGCAATAAACCAGATCAAAAATAAGAAGCAATCTTCTTTTCTTTTCTTTTTTATTTTTTGGTACCAGGGATCGAATTCAGATCCTTGCACTCACAAGGCAGCCGGTGGAACCAGTGAGCTAATTCCCTGGCCCTCCAAAAAGCAATCTTAAGTAGAGTATCCCTCTTGGACACAGCAGGTCGACTATTTCATTCCAGGAACATTTTCGTACTGTCTTTTTTGCCAGTCCTGCCAAAGTAAGTGAAACAACATAAAACTGCCAGAACAGAATAACTATTACTTTTTCTTAAAATTAGCTGTGTGTTTCAATAAGATTGCTATCTTTCCCTTTATCTGAATTAACGGAATGAATTCACATACAGTACCTGTACTGAATTCAAATCAAATAGCCTGATCATTTTATTTGGTCAGACGTTCCAGAGAATACAAGTGTATCCAGAAATGGAACTAGGTTGGCCTCACTACTTTTAATAACAGGTTTTATTTAAAAGAAAAATAATCCGGTGATTTCAGAATGCCACATTTCTCCTAAGAAGTCTAGAGATCCCTGTGGCAAAATTCACCCTCATTTAGTCTCTAAGGTCCTGCCAAGAATGCAGTTCTAGCTCAACTTCCCAGGCCCAATCCTAATCATAGGAGGTGAACCCTAAAAATACTTACATTAACACAAAAACATCTAGAAAAAAAGTAAATCTTATCGTCCAACAGCTCAACTCGCACATGTAAATATCCAAATGAAAAGCGAAAAAGATTTAAGTGTAAAGACATGGGAAACCCCAGAGCCGGCAAATTCGGTCGGAGCAAAAGCTGCAGGTGGACAGACAGCCGGACTGGACTGAAACTGAACATCGATGGAAGAAAAATTCCAGGGGCGATGACACCTAGGTTTTCCCGTGCCTGACAATGAATAACGGGGCCGCCCGGCCGCGCCGCAAAGCGCAAGCG
>NW_022900945.1:12261239-12271851 GCF_012274545.1 Fukomys damarensis
CTCCGAGCCGGGCCCAGAGGCGGGGCGGGGCTCAGCTGGCCGCTCGCAGGTGGCCAGCTGTAACCCGGCCTTGCCAATGCAGATGTTTAAGACTTAAGGCATTTTTAGTTTGCAATCTATTACTCGTGCTATTAGTCACACTAACCAGCATAAGGTCCTTTCTTCGATGCATTTCAGGTTGTATTTGAAGGCTGGCTACTGAAAGGCCTCAGATTTCCGACTTTGTGCAAGACTTAGCTCAGTTCAGCTCTGTAATCCCTTCTCTTCAGGAACTAGATTCTCTGGAAGCAATTGTTTCTTTTTTCCATATATGCAAAGAAGAAAGTCTTCGCTACCATTTTTCCCTAAGGCAAAATCAAGAAGAACAAATGAAATATTTATTGAAACTTTAATATCTGCTTGGAGCCTAGAGCACTGGGAGAAACTTGCCTTCTAATTGTTTAACTTAGAATGCATGCGATTGATTTCAGAATGTGTGAATAAAAACCGTTAGGCTAACGGGTTTTGGGGTGTGGTTTGGGGGTTGTGTGTGTGTGTGTGTGTGCCATGGATGGAACTCAGGACCTTGCACTGGCAAGGTGGGCACGCGGTGGCACTGAGCTAAATCCCTGGCCATAGGGTAACAGTTTGTTGTTGCCAGTTGCAATCTTATTACTTCTGACTCTTTGTTCTTAACAGGGTTCCTGTGTCCAAGGGCTGTGCAAGATGTTCAGACTTGGTAAGGAACAGGGAGAAACCACAGACGCATCTACTTATGTTTATTTTTATGGTAAAAGTGAAAGAAACTACAATGATGCAACACTTTTTGTAGGGCCCCACAAATGAATGGCCGCTCTGGGTGCAGGAGACAGGACAGAGGTACTCCAGGTAACGCCACTTCTCTCTTGTTGCTCAGCCTATTTCAAAATCCTGCATTTCGCATGCTACAGGCTGTCAGCAATGTGACTCGTTTTTTATTGTAATAAGCACCTAATGTTTTGAGTAATTTATACAATACTGAGCTCCTCCGTAGAAATAAGGACATGTCAATGAAAACCATCTGTTCTTTGATGTCTTATGGCAAAGTACTGAAGAACGCTCTTCAGTTTGGAGAAGACAAACAATGAGGCTGTTCAAAGCAGCCAAGGCGGATGCCTCTCCCATGGATGTAGACACAGGTCACCTTCCTGCAGGGGAACAGTCCTCACCAAGCAAATGTGCTCCAACCCACTGTGGTCCTCTCCCACAGGCCCCCATAGACCCCTTTCTCACCTGAGCATTTGCTTTGAACATTCTATCCCTTACCCCTCAACACTTCACCCTTTGTATTTCTTCACACAATATCTCTTGACGGACTATAACGGAACGCCCTCATTGAGTAACGAACCAACAGCTCTTCCTCTCAGAGAGAAGGCCTTCATTCCACAGTGTCCAGGCTCCCCTGAGCTACACTGGTTCTGCAGGGAATTCCAGAGGGGCCGTTTGTAGAGAATATGATGGGAATTGTGTGTCACAGAGTCGTGCAGCAGGCCAGACCCTGAAGGCTCTCCAAATGCAGGGAGGGAAAAAAATGGAAGAAATAGGGCAGGGAATTTAGCTCAGTGGCGCCATGTCTGCCTTGCAAGCACAAGGTCCTGAGTTTGATCCCTGGTACTGCAGTAATAAAAAAATTTTTTAAAAAAGGAAGAAATAAAGGGAAGGGAAGGAAGATAGGGAAGAGTAAAGCAGAAATAGAAAGAGGAAGGATGGCTGGGCGTGGTGATGACACATGCCTGTAGTCTTAGTATCCTGGAGGAAGTGGAGGCATGAGGATCATCTTGAGTTCAGCGGCTGCCTGGGAATACATAGCAAGACTGTGTCTCAAAAAATAAGAAGGAAGGAAGGAAACAAGGAGGATTGAAGGGAGATAATTGGCCATTTCAAAACAAGTATTTTCTCATTTTTGCAACTGAGGAATGATAAGTAAAATTCTAAATGCACAGGGGGCCGGGATGTCACTCAGTGGTAAAGCACTTGCCTAGCACTTGAACCTCAGGTTGAACCTGAGTTCAACCCCCAGCGCACATGCACTTGCACACACGTTCATGAACACACACATACACACAGCAGTGCACAAAGTACACATTTTTAAAGAGGGGGTCCTTAGGGGGGGCTCATTGGTAGAGCTTGTGCTTAGGTCATGCAAGACCCTAGATTAAACTCCTAGTACCTCCAAACAATTTTTTAAAACAACACTTTTAAAAAACTGAATGAAAAATAAGATACTGAGTCTTGCTGTGTTCTGTGGGCTGGGTCCAAATCTCTGAGCTCAAGGACTCATCCTCAGCTTCTAGCTGGGATGACAGGTGCACACTACGGGGCCTGGTCAAAATATGCATTTTGATGCTGAGACATTTTGATCTGCATTTGATCGTCCTGCCTCAGCTTCCTGAGCGCTGCGATTACAGATGTGTGCCGCCATGCCCAGTTTAGGGGCGGGGTGAGATGGGCAGTGGTTTCTCCTTATGGTCCTGAAAGTTGATGCGGATCCCTTTCTGCTACTAGAACTGAAATCTTAGGCAGAGGCTTTAGCTTTCCCAGTCGTCACATAATTTAAAAGCTCTCCAGTCCTGCTTCAGTAATAAACAAATGGTCTCCTCTCCATAAAAACAATCCTGGGCTGCAGATGTTTTGGTGCATGCCTGTAATCCCAGTGCTCTTGGAGGAAGAGGCAGAGGCAGGAGGATCACAAATCTGAGTCCAGACTGGGCAACATAGCAATGACACACATCAATCCATAATCCCAGGACCTGGGAGCTGAACCAGGACAGTCACTGTAAATTCAAGGCCATCCTGGGCTACTCAATGAATTCAAGACCTGCCTGGAATATATAGTGAGACCCTGTCTCATCAAAACAAAACAAAACAAAAAGTCAAAAAACCAAAAATAAAACTAAAATGTTTGAAGAGGGCTGGGGATGCGGCTCAGCACAAAAGCCCCAGGTTCCATTCCCAATACCAGATCCGCCCCCCCCAAAAGATATTGTCCAATACTATGTCAAAAATACCATTCTTGTATATTAAAAAATTCTTGGGCTGGGATTTAGCTCAGTGGTTCTGCCGCCTGCCTCATAAGGACCGAGTTTGATCCCCAGTATCCCCCCCAAATTTTTGCCCACCTTTGAGCCTTGTTGTCTTTTTCCTGATACTTTTCATTTTGTGCTAATCCAAGGGCTGAGGAAGACAAAAACAGAAAGGATCATTCCAGACCGGTGACTGAGCCCGAGTGTCGCCACTGTGGGAACCCGGCCTTTCTCTTGTCCCGTATCTGCAGGTGTCACCGGCAGCCCTCACCCTCAGGCGTCCCTTGGCTCAGCGACCTAACTTCTGGCCCCTCGCCTCCGACCACACTGTCTTCTGCTTCTCCAAGACCCATCCACAGGCTGCAGTCATCCTGAGGTGAGAGATTAGGGCGAGGACACCCAAAATGACTCCTTGGCTCTGAGCACTGCAGGGGAACCCAGCAGAAAGCATTCTTTTCAATCTCTCCTTTGAATCTGCCACTGTTGCAGGCACCATCAGACTAGTGTTGTTTTCAAACGTTCAGGGATCTCCCGTTTGAAGCTAAGCAAGACCTTAAGTCTGGCACAACACTCAGGAGGTTTTTGGTAGGACAACTCTCCCAGCACCCTATGTGTATGAGGGTGAAGCCACTCCAAACTGGGGATACTGAAGAGCCATTCAGGGCGCTGAGAGTTGGTTCACCCACCTGCTCTCAGCCGGTAGAGTGTACCTCTCTTCCATCTTCAGTAAATGTGCACCTTCACTACCTTTCCTGTGTGACTTGTCCAATTCTTTGTTCAGGGAGAACCTGGACAGGATCCCCTCGGGACCCTGCATCCAGTGACAATCTCTTTCTTGCCAGCAGTCTTGCTGGACAGGACTCCCCTTAGGGGCCCCACCTCACCCCACCCTCCACCTCTGAGCTCTGCCCCCAGCCCAAAGCCTCTCTGAGGCCACCCAGGCAGGCTGAATCACAGTGGGGGCTTCCTTTTTTTTTTTAATACCTGGGATTGAACTGGGGACCTTACACCTTCAAGGCAGGCAGCGGAAAGGGGGGGTCTCCCTTGGTCCCCTAAGATCACACATATGTTGACTACACCTGTGAAGTATGGACTGTTCCCAATCAGCCCTGTGTGCATTTCCTTCTCAGGGGCAGCTTTGGTCTCTTGGGACTTTTCAGATGAGAATCAGTTCTTGGTTTCATCTCTCTAAAATTGTAATAGACACGTGTCACTTTTTTTTTTCCAAAATGGTCCTTTTGAAGCTTCTTGGGCTTGGCCTGAGGGGAAGTATTGTACCTATTTTTTCACCCTCATGGTGGTAGCTTAATTTGGGTATGGAAGCATTGGCCACTGACATTAAGGCCCCAGCCAAAAATCTCTTACCATCTGTTCACTGTTATAATAATGGTGTGGGTAGTTGTAGCTCAGATTTTCTCAAAAATGACACTATTGACATTTTGAACTGAAAAACTATTTGATGTGGACCAGCATTGCAGTATATTTTAGGTTCCTGGGGATGTTTAGCAGAATCATTGGTGTCTACTCACTGCGTGCATCCCCAGGAATGACAAACAGAAATGTCTCCAGACATTATGAAATGTTCCCCTAGGGGGCAAATCGTTTTTGCTTAGGTTGGTGCTTCTCAAACTGTTTTCTTCTTATTAGACCAGACTGTTTGGAAAATGTAACTGAGATCAACAGACAACGTTGTAGAGCGTAGCAGTCAGGATGCTCCACCTTTGGGGGAAAAAAGATTGTTTTGACTCATGGAATCCAAGGAAGGAATAGGACCATCAGGGACTCAAAAATTGGTAGGAATCCCTCACGATCTCTTCACCACTCATTTTTGTATTTTGCCATCTTGAAGGTTTATTTTCAAAAAAGCAGTATTCTTAGTTTTTAAAAAAAATCCCAGAGATTGGCTTTATTGTCTTCACGTGGGTTGAAAGCTTGCCCAAGAATGTTAGAGCATGGAGACAGAGACATGGAAGACCTGGACAGCTCCACTGAGAGTTAAGAAGTTAAATGCTTCCATCAGCATAGATATTTGATAGCTTAGATAGCCAGTACTGGCTTCAAGGCTGAGTAAGAAAATTCCTGATGGGCCAAAGGAAGAACACTTAAGACAGAAAGAACAACACAGGCAAAGACCCATCAGCCAGGGAGAACATGCTGCTATTGCGAACCTATGAGACCATATTGCTGGACTAGAGAGCAAGGGATGGGGGAAAGCAAAACTTGAGACCTTACCTGCTAAGCACTTTTCCTTCGGAGATCCACAAAGAGCTTTGAGAAAGGAACCCATGTGCTGAGATCTATATATTGGTTACTTGGATGGCAGGACTAGAGGCAGACTGTCGTAGAACCCAGACAAGGGAAGGGAAAGGGCCAAGCAGGGGAGGTGCAAAGAGAGCCCTCCAGAAGACAGAGCTGATAGACTTCCAAAGACCATGGGAGGGGTGGAGCTTCAAGGCTCCTATGCCCAGATCCTCTTCATTCTATCCAACCTGGGCGATTTTGATCTTTCTTTAACATGTCTCTGACTGGTCTCAGTCTCCTCCAGTTCCGTGCCATTTTTCCAAACATAATTCTTTCTAAAACACAAATCCAACCAGATAACTCCTCTTCCAACTGTTTTTGTTTGTTTTGTTTTTCTCAGAAAAGGTCTAGGATGAGGCAAGGGAATTGCCTCAAATGTCTAAGGCCCCCCACACTTCGGGAATGACAGAGAATTTCTTCGAATCACGTGCTCTAGGCACCTTGCTTGCTCTATCTGGGTCTCTTAATAGCCTTAGTTTCATCCAGATTTATTCTTTTTTTCTTATACTCAATCAAACACCCTTTCCTCAACCAAATCTTGTCTCTTTTTCCAGAAACGCCATTTTGCCTTTTGCCTTGTCTCTCTCTGCCTCTCTGCCCTAGTCTCTTTGGAAGCCTCTCCGGGATTGCCCTTTTTCTTGGAAAGGAATTATACTCTTCCTTTAAGGGATATAAGAGGAAGCCTTTTTTTTGGGGGGGCTCTTCCAGGCTGTGCGGGCTTTTCTTTGTATTGTGTTCTCTTTTTTTTTCCTCCCCGATTTTCGTGTTTTTAGTGGTCCATGTCTGTAGTGCCTGATGATCAGATTTCCCATGGGGAGTCGGTCCATGTACACAACACATCTTAATGCTCATTTCTTCCCCTTCCCTTCCCCTCTCTCCATGGCTTGGTCCCCTTCTCTTTTGCGAAAGATCTATCTCCTTATTTCCTTTATCTAGCTTTTATTTTGCTCTTTATTTACATTGGGGGTTTCTCGTGTGAGAGAAAACATGCAATACGTAAGCCTGTGTGTCTCGTTTACTTCCCTTAACATTACGGTCTCAAGGTGCATCCAGTTTCCTACCAGTCGTACTGTGTCCTGCATGCTCTCCAGGGATGCTATTATTGTGATTATGCAATACCTTGTAATGTCATTATTTTGTACTTTTCTGTTTCCTGTACCAACCTATGGGCAGAGATTTTTTTTTTTAACTCAGCCTAGTATTTCCTTCATTTAGCTCAGTACACGACACAATGTAAAAAATGAACAAACTGATAACATGGTTGAAAAAGACGAGTAGAAAAATTTGAAAGAAGCTAAGATATATTTTCTAACTCAGAGAGACAGTAATTGCCTTCTCGTACTTTTGAAATTCTCTATTATTTGGGCTGGGGATTTAGCTCAGTGGTGCTACACCTGCCTCACAATCACAAGGTCCTGAGTTCAATCCCTGGTACAAAAAAGAAAAAATCTCTATAATTTGCTAATTCATGATGCCTGGTTAAAAAAAAATCTCTATCATTCAAATATGTAGACAGCAGGTGCAACTTTTCTCAAACTACATTTATTTATTTACTTTATTCTGAGACAGTGGGTCTTGCTATGCTATCCAAGCTGGCCCAAACACCAAGGCTGAAACTATCCTCCTGCCCCAGCCTCTCAAGTAGCTAAGACTACAGGCATAAGCCATCACACCCAGCTTCCAAACTAAATTTAGCAATAGCACATAGGTCTCTAGAGCCAAGTGTCAGAGACCAAAGGAGACCTGAGGCCTAATTGGCATCCTCTGTGAGCACAAAGATGAAAGGCTGCACTCAGGGCTGACTGCATATTTCATATTTTAGGGAAAAGTTAAGACAGCTGAGGTTAAGTTGTTTTTTTGTTTTTTTGTTTTTTTGTTTTTTTTTTTTTGAGACAGGGTCTCACTATGTAGTTGAGACTGACCTGGAACTCACTATGTAGCCCAGGCTGGTCTTGAACTCACAGGGAGCCTCCTGCCTCAGCCTCCTGAGTGCTGGGAGTACATGCGTGTGCCACCAAGCCCAGCTATGTTTTTTTTAACCCACGTTTATTTAGCAGGATTTTACCAGAAAAATACCTTTGTTGTTTATTTATTCTACTTATCATTTTATTTATTTATTGGTACCAGAGATAGAACTCAGGTCCTTGTGCTTGCAAGGTAGGCTTGTCACTGAGCTAAATCCCTGGCCCTATTTATATTTTGTGGGTTTTGTTTTGTTTTGTTTTTGGAACCAGGGATTGAACTCAGGACCTTGTGCTTGCAAGGCAGGTGGCAGAACCACTGAGCTAAATCCCCAGCCCTCCCTATATATATATATATATTTTTTTTTTGTTTTGTTTGTTTGTTTGTTTGTTTTTTAATGTATTTATTTTTGTTTTTTGAGGCAGGATCCTGGTATGTCATTCAGGCTATCCTTGAACTCACTGTGTAGCCCAGGTTGACCTCCAACTTCCAGTGATCCTCCAGTCTCAGCCTCCCAAGTACTGGAATTACAAACCTGGGCCATCACACCCACCTAGCAGGCCAGCATTTTCACACCTTCTGAGGCTGTACAGTGAAAGCATGTTCTACAGCAGTGGTGGCAAAACTATGGCACACATATTATGTTTGTTTTAGGACAAAAGATGTTAATGTAGAGTTGTGTTTCTAAAACCTTAGTATTCAGGTTTAAAGGTAGTGTTGGCACTTTATGACAATTAAGTGGGTTTGGGCCTGCAGTTTGGGCACTTGTCTCTAAAAGCTTTGCCATCTCTGGTCTAGCACATTTTCTGGCCTTAGATCTCCAGCTCTTACCACTTTCATAAACTTTATAAGTCTCTATTTCTTAATCTAAAAAAACAGAGGCTGGGAATGTTGAGTGTTTGCCTAGCATGTATGAGGCTCTAAGATGGTTCCCAGTATGGCAAAAGAAAAAAGGTAAAAAGGAAACAGCAGTAATAATTTGTTTTGGTAATAGCTTTATTGGGATATGAGTCACATGTCATAAAATTCACAGATTTACAGTGCACACCTCAATGGTTGTTAGTATATTCAGTTTTGTACAACCACCGCTGCAATCCAAGCTCAGAACCTTTTTACCACCCCACAAAGAAGCCCGGTATCCTTTAGCAGTCACTTGCATTTCCTTCCACCCTCCACTCCCAGGCAGCCTGAATCTATTTCCTGTGTATGGATTGGCTTTTTATGGACATTTCTCATGAACAAAATCAGACAGTATGTGGTCTTTTGTGACTAAATTTATTTAGCATAATGTTTTCAAGATATGCCCATATTATAGCATTTTTCAGTACATGCTTCCTTTTTATGGTCAACTGATGGACATTTTGGTTATTTTTACTTTTTGGCTATTAAATAATGCTGCTATGCATATTCATGTACAAATTTTTATATAGATGTCGATTTTCATTTATCTTGGATTACATGTACGAGTGGGATTTTTTCGGCTATATGGTCACTCTGTGTAATTTTTTTTTTTTGGTACTGAACATAGGACCTTATGCATACTAGGCAAGTGCTATGCAAGTAAGCTGCCAGTCCTTTTTATTATTTTTTTTTTTAGATAGAATTTGCTAAGTTGCACAGGTTGGCCTTGAACTTGTAATCCTTCTGTGTCTGCCTTCACAGTAGCTGAGATTATGCCAAGCTATGTTTAACATTTTTGTGGAATTGAATCTGTATTTTTTTTTGAGACAGGGTGTAGCTATGTAGTTCAGGCTGGCCTTGAACTCACTAAGTAGCCCACGTTGGCCTCGAACTCATGGTGACCCTACTGCCTCTGCCTCTGGAGTGATGGGGAAACAGGCATGAGCCACCATGCCTAGTCCTGCATTATTTAGATACGTGTATGGGTCACCGTACTCTAAATAGGTGTTCTAAATTAGCATATGGAACCATCCTCTTACTTCTAGAGATCTTGGTTGGGTAAGTTCTAACTTGTAGAATGTTCCTGCAAAATCACTTACTTTGGCTGGATGATGAGAGAATAAAGACACAACTAGGGAGGAAGCAGCAAAGAGGAGATTGGAGAAATAAAGATGGCTTTATAAATTCCAGGTTCTTCAAGTCTTGAGTTCCTTTTCAAAATATTTTCATGAAGAACTCATTCTGTGCATATTTTGTTGTTATTCCCCTAGTAATATCACATGGGTATCGCCATTTTGCATATTTTCCATTATTCCAAATGGGAATTTTGAAAATAATTGATCATTCTTGTTCCTTTTATGGGAACAGTAACATTTGCTCTCTTGTAGTAGTTATCCTTACAAAATTATTTTGACTTTTCACCTAAGTATGCTTACCCACTGTGATTCTTAAATGTGTGGTTCCAATGGAGTACTTTGGTTCAAGACTGCACATACAAGCAGGAGCTTGGTTTGGTTTTGTTTTCTTTTCTTTCACTCCCATTTGTTTACTGTGCATTAGACAGAACCTGAGTGCAGTAACTACCTGCCTAACACCTCATAATTGACCACTGTCACTACAACTAAAGAGGAAATGGATAATAAATGCACCATTTGTGTGGGTGTGTACAAGCCTTTTAACTTCATTTTTTTTTTCAACTTCATTCTTTTGAGTGTGCTGAGGGTCTATGGTAAAATTTTTGTTGTTCTTGTTATTTTGTTTTTTTCTTGGGGGTAGAACCCAGTGCTTCATGGTTAGTAACCACACGCTTTATCACTGAGCTACATTACCAGCCCAGAAGTTCTTAATCCATGATTGGTTCTGGGGTCTGAAACTGTACGTGTGTGTGTGTGTGTGTGTGTGTGTGTGTGTGCACGCGCGCGTTAATGTATGGAAATCTCTGTGCATTTTTCTGGGGAAAAATTCCATACTTTTCAATAGATTCGTATAACGGTCCACGACTGCCGGAAAGTTCCCTGCTTTGTTGCTAGTGCTGGTCAGGTTTGCAAAAAAGATACAATTCTTTTCGTTCTGACATTCACCAGGCAAAGCCTGAGCCTCTGTACCCTGAACAAAAATGGCGGAAGGTGCTTCCCACGCAGCCCCTCACGCAGAAAGGGTAAGAGGCCTCTCGGCCTTCCCTTCACCTTCCCGCACCTGACCCCGGAAGGACTCCTCCTCCCGCAGCCAGCCTCTGCCGCTCGGCTCCAGGCTGCGGCAGGGAAGACACGCATGGGCGGGCCGCACCTTGCCTGGGCCGACAGGTACTGGGAAGAAAGGGCGCGCCGTGGCAGTCTGTCGGGGTCAGGGCGGAGGCCGCGGGGCGAGGAGGGCAGTGAACAGGCTGCAGTGCTAGTCCTCGCGGTCCG
>NW_022900945.1:12272057-12279939 GCF_012274545.1 Fukomys damarensis
CGGGTCGGATCGGAAGAAGGCGCAGAGGCGGGCGTAGCGGGGCTGGGGGTGGAGGACGCTTCCCGGCAGGAGCTGTTAGAATTTGGGCAGCGGGGACCTTTCGTGAGCTAAATGGTTACATGTTCAGTACTTTCTGGAGAGAGCGCTCCAAGAGCTGATGTTTTCATACAGATCATGGAGAGCTTTATGATTTGGTTAATGTTTAACGAAGAATTTTTGCCACCTTTGAGTTTAGTTGTACAGATTTATGCTTCGCGTCAAATTTTCTTGGTGTTTCACTTTCTTCATTGGGTTAGAAAGTCAAAATTGTAGAATAGAATTTTAGGGTGTTAAACACACAAATTCTGTTTATGACATTAACTCCCCAGTGGTTGGAATAGAAAGAATCGGGGAGAACTGCGCAGTAAAATATTTTGGTAATGTCTTAGACTCTTTTACAAATCTGAATAATCTCCAGTACTGCCAAAATTTTGTCTTAAAAAAGTTTGTATTAGTACAAATTAGTAGTACACAGTGATTACACTTGTCAGAGAGCGTTGGCACATGTACCTAACACAACTTAATTCTTTTTAAAACCTCTTTCTTATCTCCTTCCATCTCTAGGTTCCCTTCCCATTTAAAATCTTTAAGAGAACTAATTCTTTTTTTGTACCGGGGGAATCGAACTCAGGACCTTGCGCTTGCAAGGCAGGCCGTGGAACCATCGGGCTAAATCCCCCGCCCAAGAGAACTGTTGAAAAAAAATTGAAGCATTCCTTTATTTTCTTTCTCCTCTGCTTAAAATTTTGTAACGCTTTATTATGGAGAAAATGAGTGACCTGAGCTAAGTCATTTTCTTTTTTTAATTGTGCAATAACTTACGTTACCAAAATTATTTAATTAGTAAAAAATTTTCTCAATGTCAGAAGTTGTCAATTTTTAGGGCAGAAGAATAAATGTGCTCTGCTCTTTTACTCTAGTTTTTAAAAATGTATTCTATGTAGGCAGTTATTGTACAAAATAGCACATGTTACAGAAATAGATAATGAAAGCAGTGGTTCCTTGCCTGGCCTCCCAGCACCCCTGGTTTAATCGTCTGTTCATGCTTTTCTCTTTATTTCTCAAAATGGTGTTATGTCCCTATCACCATTTGTTGATTGGAATAAGTATACTTCAGTTAGAAGGCGTTATACGGAATTGAACAGTTGTAGTTAGAAAAGGAGTGAGGCATGAAGTTTGCCCAGCAGTGTCACTGTGAGGATTAAGGTAGTAGGTGTCAGCAGTAGTAACCCTAACCCTAAGGGCTGTTAACTGTGTCTGATTTGAAAGGTAACCACTGTGGGGATTGAACTCAGTACCTTGTGCTTGAGAGGTAGGTGCCATGCCACTGAGCTAAATCCCCACCCCGAGGCTTTTTTGGGGGGGTATCAGGGATTGAACTTGGGACCTTGCACTTGTGAGGCAGGCAGTGGCACCACTGAGGTAAATCCCCGGCCCCCAGTGCTTTTTTTGATTGAATGAAATTTTCATTCCTCAGGACTTTCTGCTTCGATGTTCACCAGGCAACCTTTTGACTCACTAATTCAGCTTACCACAATCTTATTCCAGAGGGTATGTTTGGTATAGTGTACATGATTATACTAGATAGTATATTTCTTAGTTATGTGAATAAATTGGTAAAATGATTTATGTGTTGGTATTACATAAATCTTTTTGTTGTTGTTGTTGTTTCTGGTACCAGGGATCAAACTCAGGACCTTACGCTTGCCAGGCAGGAGAGGTGCCACTGAGCTACATCCCTGGCCTGTGTATCTGTTTTGTGTGTGTACCTACCTAGGAATGAGTTTTATGCTTTATAAAACAGAGATCCAGATTCTGAAGCGTCATGTTTTATGAAAAGTCTCCTACCTTAAGGACCTCTCTGTGACACCTGTTTCCTTTGTAAAATACCTGCGCTTTTGTGGCAGGATGCAGTGGCTATATACCTATAGTCTGCAGCCAGCCTGGACGACACAGGGAGACCCTGTGTCTTAAAAAAAAGTTTAAATACCTCTCTCTCTCTCTCTCTCTCTCTCTCTCTCTCTCTCTCTCTATTTCAAGAGAAATAGCATGCATTAAACCCTGTCAAAATCACATAGCATTCCGCTGCCTGCCTCGTAAGCGCAAGGACCCAAGTTTGGTCCCTGGTACCAAAAAAAAAAATCACATAGCATGTATGTGGCATTCTTTGAGGACTTTCAGAATGGAACAGCAGGAGAATCTGAAGCTCAGTCACTGAATTCTGAGTTTCTTTTCTAGCTCCAGAAGTCTGTTCCAGATCCCATTCAGCAACTCCCACACCCCTGTTAACATGCAGGAAATCAGTGGGAAGATTTAAAATTACTTCCTGTCTAAAAGTGAATAAATATATTTAACCAGAAAAGAGAGAATCTAGAACCTGCAATTTTCTAAGGAAAATTTACTGCCTGAACTCAAGAGTTTTAATCTAGTTCATTTTCATCACTTTTGGGCTATTTGGCTAAGAGCAAGTATAAATCTAGTTCATTTTCTTATGTATTGCTTTGATGATTAATAAATACAATTTCAGCTCAAGTGTATCATGAATAACTACACAGAAACCCATAGTTTAAATTTTACTTTGTATCTTTCACTGGTAAGATAACCAGAAATCTTTGTGACCAATAAGTATTTATGTTTTGTTTAGTGGAGATTTAAAGAAGAGTCATGTCAGAAGAAACCGTAAGTGAACCACAGTTTTCCTTGAAGACTGCAGCGCTCAAAGTGTTTGATCTTCCTCTGTCCTGGTACTATTCTCTCTCTCAGGTAAGTAAAAGTGAAGTTGGACAATAAGTTTTTCCTTTTTTTTTTTTGGCACCCGGATTGAACTCAGGAGTTTGTGCTTGCTAGGCAGGCAGTGGAACCACTGAGCCACTGAACCACTAAATCCCCAACCTGTTGGGTACTAAGTTGATTGAGCAAGTTTAGTTCACAGAATTTCAGTTTCAGTTGAGGGATCGCTCAGTCAGTTGATTGGGAATTTGACACAGGACCTCACACATGCTAAGCAGATGCCCTACCCCTAAACTGTGCCTCCCAGGCCCAGAAGTTTCTTTTTTCTTTTTCTTTTGTTTTTGGTACTGGGGATTGAACTCAGGACCTTGTGCTTGCCAGGTGGGCACTATGCCACCGAACTACATCCCCAGCACTTGGAGTTTTCTATATGGTACAATCAGAATGTTTACTAAAATAGTTGGTTTTTATTATTTCCCGAGTTTAAACTAAAAAAGTTATATTTACAATTTTTAAAGGCATTGTATTAAAATTTGTTTTCCTATGTTAAGTGAACTTACATGATCCATTACAGTTTTCAGTGAATTGCATTATTCTGAAAGACTTGTTCTCACTGTGATAGTCCTTCTAATTGTGATAAAACAGTATATAACATCAAGTTGACCATTTTGACAATTTCCTAGTTCATTAGCGTTCAGAAAATGCATGTTGTTGTACAACCAACCTCCAGAACTTTTTTCCTCTTGCAAAACTCAAACTTTAGTCATTTGTCAGCAGTCTTCAGACCTCTTCTCCCCAGCCTGAGGCATCTCCATTCCTTCGCTCTCTATGAACCTGACCAGGAGTCTTACCACTGGGACCATACAGGGTTATCTGTCTGTGACGCACGTAATGTGCTTAGCATAACATTCTCAAGGCTGGTCCACATTGTACCGTATGCCAGGATTTCTTTGCTTTCAGGGTAGAATCAGTATTCCATTGTCTGATAGACCACATTTTCCTTGTGTGTTTATCCATTGATGGACCCTTGCGTTGCTTCCATGTTTTAGCTATTATGAAAATGCTGCTCTGAACATGGATGTTTACATTTTAAGACTCTGCTTTCGGTTCTTGTGACTGTATACTAGAATGTAATTGCTGTTTTCTACTTCTCAAGAAACTGCCTTGGTATTTTCCACAGCAGCTATATGACTCTGGATTTCTACAACAGTGCACAATTTTTCCACATCTTACCAATGCTTGGGGTTTTCTGTTATTAATAGTAGCCATCCTGATGGGCTGAAGTAAGACCTCATTGTGGTTTTCATTTACATTTCTGTAATGTTTAGGGAGATTGAGCATATTTTTGTGTTCTGATTGGCTATTTGCTTATCTTCTTTGGAGTTAGTTTTTAACCCATTTTTAATTGGGTTTTGTTGTTGAAATTTAGGCATTCCTATGTATCATAAATATTGATCTCTGTCAGATACATGATTTCTGCCAAGCCTGGAATCCCACCACTTGGGAGGCTGAGGCGGGAGGATTGCCAAGAATTTGGGCCAGCTTTGGCTACAGAGTGTGTTCAAGGTCAGCCTGAACTACATGCTCACTTTGGCAGCACATATACTGAACTACATCGCATGACCTTGCCTTTGAAAAAAAATACACGATTTCCAAATATTTCTTCCCGTTTTGTGGATTGCCTCTTTGTGGGTTGTTCATAGTATCATTTGATGTACAAAATTTTTTAAATTTCAAGTCTGATTTGTCTACTCTTTTGTTGTCTGTGACTTTGGTGTCATATCTAAGAAATCATTGCTGAATCCAATATTGTAAACTTTGTAGTCTTTTATTCAGGTCCTTACTTTGAGTCAATTTTTTCCACCTTTATTGATTTGCATGTGTTTTCCCAGCATCATCTTTTTTTTTTTTTTTTTTTTTTTTTTTTCCATTTTGGTACCAGGGATGATTGAACTCGGGTCCTTTCGCTTGTGAGGGAGGCAGTGAAACCACTGAGCTAAATTCCCCTCCAGCTCCCTAGCATCATTGTTGAAGGCTTCTTTTCCTAATAAATGGTTTTGCACCCTTGTCAAAACCCTTTGACTCAGGGCCAGGGATTTAGCTCAGTGGTTCCACCTCCTGCCTCCCAAGCGCAAGGTCCTGGGTTCAGTCACTGGTGCCAAAACCACAACAACAACAAAAACTTTTGACTGTACGTAAAGGTTTGTTTCTGGGCTCCCTGTCATATTATGTTGGTGTCTGTCAGCAGGGCTAGTTTGATTGTCATGAAACTAGGTTGAATTTTGTCAAAAGTTTTATTTTTCCTATTTCTCTTCTTTTTATTTCATGAGTGTGGTGCTAGGAACTGAATTCAGGGCCTTCATATTGAGTTACCTAGGCTAGATTTGAACTTGTGTTTGTCCTGTCTCAGCCTCTCAGAATATAGGTGTGTACCACCATGCTTGGCTGTCAAATGCTTTTTTTTTTTTAATCAGTGGAAATTATCATATGGTTTTATTTTCTTCATTCTGTTAATGCAGTGTTTTACATTGATTGGTTTTATGTTGAATCATCCTTACATTCCAGGATTAAATTTCACTTAGTCATAGTCTGTAATCCTTTTAATGTGCTGAGGAGGGGATGGGGATTTAGCTCAGTGGTTCTGCTGCCTGCCTCGCAAGGACAAGGTCCTGAGTTTGATCCCCGGTACCAAAATTAAAAAAAAAAAAACCACACTAATATGCTGAGGAATGTTGGTTTGCTAGTATTTTGCATCAGCATTCGTAAGGAATGTTTGCCTATAGTTTTCTTAAATCTTTTTTTTTTTTAATAGTATTTAGGATTGAACCCAGGGTCGCCTATCACTGACCTATATCCCCAGCTTTTCCTTAGTTGGGTTTATTTTGAGATAGTCTTAAGTACCTAGGTTGGCCTTGAACTTGAGAGCCTCCTTCCTCAACCTTCTGAGGAGCTGGCCTACAGGTGTGCACCACTGTGCTGGCTTTTGTCATAAGTACTGCAGCATGGGCATCAGGAAATTGTTGGCTTTGTAGAATGAGTTAGGATGTGTTCAAGTTTGAGAGAAAATAGTTCTTGTTCTTTTTCTTGCTTTGTTTTTTAGGAGACAGGGTCTCGGCGTGCATTCTAGGCTGACTTTGAACTCACAATCCTCCTGCCTCAGCCTCTGAGTGCTGGGATTACAGGCGTGCACCACCATGCCTGTCTTTTCTTTCATTTTACAACTATTTTATTAATTCTCTAAATGTTTAACACAGTTCAGGCTTAGGCCTTTTCTTTGTTGGGAGACTATTGATTACTGATTCAATCTCCTTACAAGTTATAGGTCTGCTTAGGTTTTCTTTTTGTGTTGATTGTTTTATTAGTACATGTTTACAGTACGTGGCAGTTTTCAGTCATTTTGGGGAGTGGGTACATGCACACACTACAGCTTCTTTTTTTGCAAACTTCCCCTTCCCTCCTTCTGCTCAGATTTTCTGTTCATGATGTGGTCTTGTTAGGTTTTGTGTTTCTAGGAATTTATCCATTTACTCTAAGACTTAGAGTGGCAAAGCTATGACACACGTGCTGCCTTGGGCTATTTATATTATTCAAAGATTCACCACTGCTGCTCCAAGTTATCTAATTTATTGGCATAATTTATTGTTCATGGTACTGGTCTGTAGTCCTTTTTTCCCTGTAGAATCAGAAGTAATGTCCTTATCTTCATTTTAGATTTAAAGAATTTTAAGGTTTTTTATTTTTATTTTGGGGGGGTTATAAAAGCCCTTTTATAAAGCCATTTTTAAACAAAACAGAAAAAAGTTTACAAAAGAAAAAAAAAAAGATACAGAAAAAGAATAACTTGCTTCGTATGTCCCCAAAGAGAAAAATAAAGGGGACAACCTTTTTTAGTTTATCTAGATGTTTGTCAGTTCTGTTGATCTTTTCAAAGAACCAACTTTTGGGGGTTTTGTTTGTTTGTTTGTTTTTTTGTTTGTCTTTTGTTTTTCAAGACAGGGCTCATTGTGTAGTTCAGGCTGTCCTCCAGTTTACAGTGATCCTCCTGCCTCAGCCTCTTAAGTGCTGGGATTATAGGCTTGGGCCGGCATACCCAGTTGATAAGCCTATTCGTATCACTCCTTCTTCCCCTACTCTTCCCAGCTTCTGATAACTACCATTCTACTCTCAACTTTTGTGGGATCATCTTTTTTTTTAGAGTGTACATAGTTTTAGATTTCACATGCGATCATGCAGTATTTGTCTTTTCAGTGCCTGTCATATTTCACTTAAGATAATGATCGCCAGTTTCACCCATGTTATCAGAAATGGCAGGATTTCATTCTTTTTATGACTGAATAATCTTCTGTTGTGTGTATATGTACTCCATTCATTCATTTATTTATTGGTACCAGGGATCGAACTCCAGACCTTGTGCTTGGGAGGCAGGCAGCGGAACCACTGAGTTAAATCCCCGGCTACATTTTATTCATTCATTGTTGATAGACCCATTCTTTGGTGTTGTAAATAGTGCTACAATAAAAAAAGGGAGTTTATTGCAGGTGTTTCTTTGTACTGATTCTATTTCCTTTGGATGTATACCCAGGAGTGAGACTGCTAGATCATGTGCTAATTCTGTTTCTGATATTTTCAAAAACTTCTGTACTGGTTTCCATAATGGCGCTATTAATTTATAGTCCCCTCAACAGTGTACAAGGGTTCCCTCTCCTTGGCTTCCTCACTGGCTTTTGTTATCTTTTGTCTTTTTGGTAATTCTTACTGGGATGAGGTAATATCACTGTGGTGTTGTTTTTTGCTGTTTGTGTTGCCGGGGATTGAACCCAGGGCCTCCTTGCACATGCCAGGCTAGCAAGCCACCACTGAGCTACACCAGCCCCTCTTTATGGTTTTGATTTGCATTTCTCTGACGATTCATGATATTGAGCATTTTTTCCTATACTCATCATCCATTTGTGTGTCTTCTGTTGAGAATATTCATATTGATTGTCTTTTTGTTTTTTGGATGGTTTGAGAGTTGAATCCAGGGTCTTTGCTAATGAGCTATACCCCACCATTGTGCATTTTGGATCAAATAACTTGATTCTTTTTCTTTTTTTTTTTTTTTTTTTTTTTTTTT
>NW_022900945.1:12280366-12296788 GCF_012274545.1 Fukomys damarensis
TTTTTTTTTTTTTTTTTTGTTTGCTACTGAGTTTTTTTAAGTTCATTATATATTCTGGATATTGAGCTCTTGTCAGATGTTAGTTTTCATATATTTTCTCCCATTCTGTAGGTTGTCTTTTCCTTGTAATGGTGGTTTCCTTTGCTTTGTAGAAGCTTTTTATTTTGATGTATTTGTCTGTGTTTGCTTGTTTTGTGCTTTGGGGTTTTGTCCAGAAAACATCACCCATTTTGGAGTCCTAAAGCATTCCCCTATGTTTTCTTCTCGTCATTTCATACTTTCAAGTTAAAATGGATTAAATCTTTACTGACTGATTTTACTAACTGGTAAGAGATGGGGGGCCTAGTTTGATTCTTCTGAATGTTGGACACCTGACTTGCTCTGCATTCTTTATTAAAAATACTGCTTTTCTCCAGTGTGTTTTCCTAGCACCTTTGTGAAAATCACTTGACTTTGGATGAGTGGGTTTACGTTCTCTGTGCTCTTGGTTCTCTGTGTCAACCTTTATGCCAGTGCCGTGCTATTTGGATGATAACAGCTTTGCAGTGTACTTAGTGTGGTGCCTGTTGCTTTGTTCCTTTTGCTCAAATTTGCTTAGGCTGTATGAGGTTTTTGTTAACATAGAAACTTCAGGATTTTCTAGTTCTGTGAAGAATGTCATTGGTCTTTTCATTGGGATTGCATTGACTTTGCAGATTGCTGTAGGTAGTGTGAGCGTTTTAGCAGTATCTGTACACTCTATGAACCATGGTTTGTTGTTTTCATTTTTATGTGTGCATGTGTCCTTTTCAAGTTGTTTAAGTTAATGCTTTGTAAGTTTCATTTTACAGAACTTTTACCTCTTTGGTTAAATTTAGTCTTAGTTTTTTTTTTTTTTTTTTTTTTTTTTTTTTTTTTTTTTACTAATTTCTAGATAATTGACAATGTGAAATAGGAAGAAAAGGGCTAAAGGTGTAGGGGAAGTGGGAAGGGTAGGGGAAAGGTAATAAGGGAAAAGAAAAAATAGGACAAAATGAAAAAATAGAAATAAAGTGTTTGTAAATGGGAGGGCTTTGAGGAAGGGGTCAAGGGAGGGCAGGGACAAGGGGAAAAAATGAGAACCAAGACCTGTCATGTAAAGGTACAAGATCCCAATGATGAATGTCACTGTACTGTATACCTAAAATGTACCAATAAACTCAGTGAGAAAAAAAAATAAATGGAATTGCTTTCTTCATTTCATTTTCAGATAATTGGCTATTGATGTACGCCAAGACTACAGATTCTTTTTTTTTTTGGTGCCGGGGATCTAACTCAGGACCTTGTGATTGTGAGGTGGGCACAGTGCCACTGAACTAAATTCCTGAACCAAGACTACAGATTCTTATATGTTGACTTTTGTGCCCTGAATCTTTACTAAATTTATTAGTTGTAATATTTTTGGTGGTCTTTGAGATTTTCTATATATATAAGATCACGTCATCTGCAAACAGCAATACTCTGACTTCCCTTTTTCCAATTTGGATGCCCTTTTCTTGTGTAATCATTGTGGCTAGAACATCTGTGTTGAGCAAAAAAGTGATGAAAGTGGTATCCTTATCTTGTTCCAGGTGTTTAAAAGCTTTTGTTTCAGTATAACGTTAGGTGTTGGTTTCATATATACGGCTTTTGATACATTGAGATGCATTCCTTCACAGCATTGTTCAGTGTTTTGGTTTGGTTTTCTGAGACTGAATCTTCCTGTGTATGTAGTTCAGGCTGGCCTTGAACTCACTGTGTAGCCCATACTGGCCTCCAGCTCATGGGGACCCTTCTGCATCAGCCTCTCGTGTTCGCGGGAGGTCTTTAGGTCATTGAGGAGATGGATACCTTTGAAGTGGGTGTGGGACCAGCTCGTGCTTGTTGAGGCATTGCTCCACTGTATTTTGCTTGGTGTTTTGTGGCCTGACTGGGGAAGCAACAGGTCCATGTTCACGGACAGACCCGTGTCCTTTCTCTTTATGACTTGATTGTCTTGGGTGTTGCTGTAACAGTGGAAGCAAACACAGACCTCTTTGGGAGTCTAGTAAAGGTTTGTCCATTTTATCTTTTTTGAAGAACCAACTTTTCATTCCATTGATCTTTTATATTTTTTTAGCCTATTTCATTTATTTTTGTTCTGAATGTTGTTTTTTTCCTCCTACTAATTTGGGGTTTGGTTTATTCTAGTTTTTCTAATTTCTTGAAATATGGCAGTAATTTTTTTAATGAATTCCTTCTGTTTTTTCACGTAGGCATTGATTACTGTAAACTTTTTCTTAGTGCTGCTTTTGTGATATCCCACAGGTTTTGGTATTTTTGTTTCCATTTTCATTTGTTTCAAGAAATTAAAAAATTTCCTTCTTAGTTTCTTCTTTGATCCATTAGTTGTTCAAGAGAAAGTTAATTTACATGTATTTGAGGTTCTGTATGTGTGTGTAGTACAGCAGATTGAACACAGAGGCCTTGCATTTCCAGCCCATTTTTATTTTATTTTGAGAAAGGGTCTAAGTTGCCTAGGCTGGGCTCAAATATATGATTCTCCAGATAGAAGAAAAATATAACTCCCAACCTGCTAAGTGTCACATGTGCCGAGTTCGTGTCCCCCGAATTTTGAAGAATGAATTCCAAGGGGAAAGGAGGCTAAGAGAAAGCTCCTGAGAGGCAGAAGGGTCCCGAGTGGGTGGTCACTGAGGCCCTTTGTCAGTGGTAGTTCACACAGCAAAATCAAATGGGGTACAGCGTGGGCCAAGCTGCAGTCAGTCTCTAGAGTTACGAGTATAGCCGGTTAGCTAATGCTGATCCAGTAGGGAAGCAACACACATAACAAAGGTACACGGAACATTCTTGATAGGGAGGGGAGGATGGGTCCAGGGTTCCAGTCATGCACCAGATGTCACGCACCGCCCGAGCAGGTGCTGCTATTTACGGTATAGTCTCAAGCTGCTGCTTAGCTTGCAGGCCTGGCCTTCACAGCTCCATCACGAGGCCTCCCTCTTCAGATTTGCCTCCAGCCGCAATTCTGAGGTCTGTTTTTTGTGCATACTTCCTTGAGGGCCCAGTCCTTCTCTGACTGTGTATTTCTATTCATTGCCTATAATATTTCCGCCTCAGTCTCCCAGAGAGCTGGGATTACAGGACTGTATTATCAGGTGTTAAATTAGTAGTTTTATTGCGCTGTGGTCAGAAAAGATACTTGATGTGATTTTAGTTTTTTAAAACTTTCTGCCAGGTGTGGTGGCACTTAAGAGGCTGAGGCAGGAAGATTGCCACCAGAGCTATATTAGTTCAAGGCCAGCCTGAGCTAAGTGAGATCCTATTTCAAAGTCCTCCCCCCTAAAAAGTTTGTTGAGACTTGTTTTATAGCTTTTCTTTTTTTAAAATAAAATTAATTTTATCCTTTTCCCCAACCCCCTCCCTTCCCTATGTACAAAAACTTTCTTTCCGCTTTTTCCTTGTTTTCACTTTTTTCTTGTCCCTTCCTTCCTCTCCCCCTGCCTCCTCCCTTGATCCCCTTCCCATCTGAACTTTCTTCCCATTTCCCAGCATCCATTGCACATCTTAGTTGTTTTGTAGCTTTTTTCTTTTTTTTTTGAGATAGGGTCTCACTATGTAGTTGAGACTGACCTGAAACTCACTGTATAGCCCAGGCTGGTCTCGAACTCACAGGGATCCTCCTGCCTCAGCCTCCTGAGTGCTGGGATTACAAGCGTGAGCCAGCATGCCCGGCTGTTTTGTAGCTTTTCATGTGCTCTATCTCAGAGAGTGTTCTGTGTGCTGATGAGAGGAATGTGTGTTCTGCCATTGGGTGGAAGGTTCTGTAGATGTCTTTGATTTATTTTTTATTTTATTTTATTTGTACCAGGAATTGAACCCGGGTCCTTGCTCTTGTGAGGCAAGCAGAGGAACTTCTGAGCTAAATCCCTGGCCTGTAGATGTCTTTTAGTTCCTTTTGGTCCTGGGTGCAATTTAACACTGCTGTTTCTCTGTTGATTTTCTGTCTAGATGATCTGGATTTAAGAAAAGTAGAGATCTCGGCCTTTTGTGTGGCATTTTTTGTGCTGTAAGGCGGTATGACACTCTCCCCAGCTCTGTGTCCCTCCCCTGGGCCTGTAGCTCTGTGTGGTGGTTTCACTGCCTGGCCAGTGAATGTGGTGGCTGTGTCTGCCCCGAGTGAAGGTTATTTGCCTCTTGGGTGTCAGTGCTCAGTCCTCGCGTGATGGCGTCTGTCACACTGGATTCTGACCCTCTGCTGCTACCGCAGTGCTTGAGGGCAGCAGTCTCACCTCCTGGTCAGCGGGGCGCGGTGCTGTGTGCGCTCCTGAGTACAGTGAGGTCTCAGTACCCAGCGGGCCTGAACGTTTGCAGAATTCGGAGTAATTATTTGTTGAATGATTCATGAATAGCATGGCTTATTTATGTGGTGTTTAGAAATTAATTTCCAGATATTGAAGAAATGGTTGAGTTTAAAAGTCTGATTTAATGATTTCTAGAATTAAAAATCTTGGCATGACTAAGAAGACTTGGTTACATTAATTGTTATTGCTTGAAAAATGTTCATGGAATTGAATTGTTTTGTTCTCCCATTTTGGAGAGTAACATTGTTTACTTGAGAACTTCAGAACCCTGCGTAACATTTATTGAGTATCTGAAGTGGTGGTGAACGCCTATAATCCCAGCACTCAGAAGGCTGAGGCTGGAAGATCGCTGGGAGTTCAAGACTAGCCTGGACTACATAGTGAGACCTTGTCCCAAAAAACTTAAAACCAAAACCAAAAAAACATTTTTTGAGTGCTGGGGATCGAAACCAAGGTTGAATGTGTACTATGCAAGTGCTTTACCACCAAGCTACACCCCTAGGCCAACTGTTACGTTTAAAAACTTTCTCTAGCCAGTCGTGATGGCCCAAGCCTGTAATCCCAGCAGGAGGCTGAGGCAGGAGGATTGCTGTGTGTTTGAGACCAGCCTAGGCTACATAGTGAGTTTCAGGTCAGTCTCAACTACATGTGTCTCAAAAAAAAAAAAAAAAACCAAGAAAAAAAAACCAAAAAACTTTTTTGCAAAAATCAAATGGGGCCATCATTGAAAGAGTAAAAAATTTATAGTATCTTTGAAATACTTGCAAAGAAGATAGATTAGAAATAAATTGTTTTTATGTCTTTATTTTTAGTGAACAAAGTAAAAAAGAGATTTAAAAAAACCCAAAAAAACAACTAAATGTGTCTTTTCCAGATCAAATTTTCACCAATAGCTAAAAAGTTGTTTGTGGTAACTGCAGTGAGTGCTATATCTGTAATTTTTCTGGCCCATCATTTTAAAAGAAGACGTGGGAAGAAGAAAGGAAAGATATTACCATGGGAACCAGAGCACCTCCTACTTGGATATGCTAAAAGAACAGCATCAGATAAAGGTATGTGGAAATAACTGAGTTAAGTCTGCAAGAGATTGTTTATGTGTAAATCATAGATAGCTGAAGTACAGTGGTTTCAGTGTTTTAGTCTCCAAAACTTTCTTCCTTCTTATTTAACTCACAAGTAATAAAGAACATTTTAGAAGCCAGGCATGGTGCATGCCTGTAATCCCAGCATTCTGGGAAGCTGAGGCAGGAGGATCGCCTGGCAGATTAGTGATTTAGCAAGAATCTGTCTCAAAAAATAAAAAAAGAGTGGGGGTATAGCTCATTGGAAAGGCCTTGGGTTCAATCTCAGTACTGCAAAAAGAAACCAATATGAAAACCAAAAAAACCCTAATAAACACATTTTAGAAAGATTAACATATACAGATAAGTCAACAGAAAAAAATCTTTTGAAGTTCTGCCGAGAAATAACTCCTGATAATACTTTTGATGTATTTCTGTCTCTTTATATTTACATTTAACTTATCATATTGAAATGTAAAATTTGATATATGTAAATTTATATTTAAGTATGTTTTTTCTTTACTTTTTTTTTTGAGACAGTCTGGCTATGTAGTTCACGACTGGCCTTAAACTCACTGTGTAGCTCAGACTGGCCTCAGACTCGCAGCTAAGCCCCTGCCTCAGCCTCCCTCGTGCTGCAGTTACAGGTGTGCACCACCACACACAGCTGCGTTATTTATTTAAAATTGTGGTCCTGTATTGTATAACCTGCTTTTAATATATTTGACAGTAAACAAGGATGTCTTTCTAGGTCAGTAAATATGGATCTGTGCTGTCATTTTTAATATGTGATTAGTGTTAAAATTATATACACGTTCCTTAACATTTAAAGTTTTCCCTGTTTCATTTAGGATATTTGTGGTTTTTTTTTTTTGTTTTGCATATTTGTCTATTTATCTGTTATATTTGTGTATTTCCTTAGTATCTAACATCCTAGAAAAATTTCTGGCCCTTAAAGGATTTATTTCAGTGGCTGAGGCAGGAGAATTGCTGTGAGTTTGAGTCCAGCCTCAAAAAAAAAAGAAAAGTTGTAATTTTTATTAGTGATACATACTGCTGAATTGTAGCAATAAGAATAATTTCTTGGGCCAGGGATTTAGCTCAGTGTTTCCGGCGCCTGCCTCACAAGCGCAAGAACCCAAGCTCGATCCCTGGTATAAAAATAATAATAAAATAACAATAAATAACAATAAATAATAATAATAATAATTTCTTAAGCATGCTTGGTATTTTAGTGGCCCCTGCCCCATTCTTGAGGATTAAAACCAGTGCCTCCTACACAGCTGCATTCCTGGACCTTTTTGTTTTTAATTTTGAAACAGGGTCTTGTTTCCCAGGCAGATGTCTCTTAATTACAGCTGTGTGCCACTGCACCTGGCTTCTTTTTATTTTTAAATTACTTAATTTATGGTACACTTTTGTGATTCATTTTTAATCAGTGACTTTGTGCAAAGTGCAGTGAATGTGATAGTAATTAACGTTATCATTTATAGATAATTTACTGGGTCTCAACAAAGCGCTGTATGTAGTGCTTTATTTAACTTTTAGTGCATTCCTATGAATTAGGACTGCAGTTTTGTTATTCTTCCTATTTTATACTTAAAGAAAATTGAAATATGTAAAAGTTTAATGAATAACCAAAGGCCATATAAGTGAATTTGAATCTAGGAGGGTCTTAACTGCTTTGGGTAGAAAAACTAAGATGTCTGACCTAGAAGAATGGATAAATGCGTAGAGGAAACAATATAAAAAAATAGACATGGCTTATAGTCTCAGCACCCTGGGAGTCCGAGGCCGGAGGGTCTCAAGAGCCCAGCCTGTGAGCTTAGTGACTTAGCAGTACCCTGTCTCAAACAACAGCAATGACAACAACAAAAATCCCTGCCTAAGTGCAATGTAATGCAGTGTGGATAAGGTTTAGATGTATTTCAGGAAGAGAAGTGCTTATATTCTAAAATAATTCAAAGGTTCATAGTTGTCAGTATTTTTATGCTGATTATAATAGACCATTCCAGACCATCCTGGTTAATCAGGTGAATGATTTACTTCTCGTTGCAGAAGGGGATTTTAGCAGTGTTAGAAACGCGAGAGATATAAATTTTATTGTTACATTTAATAATTGTGCAATTGAAAGAGGTTATTTTAAAAATCAGAAGCTTTCTGAATGCATATAATATGAACTTGTAGTTTTGTGTGAACTTTTTCACTGGAATTATTGATACTTTTAATATGTTTGTTTAATAGGTTCAAGTTGCTCCAGTAGTAGACAGAATTTGACATTGTCTTTAAGTTCTGCCAAAGACAAAGGATCTCAGTCTTGCAACTTTGCCAATGGAGGACTTTTCAGTAAATACTCAGGTTCTGCACAGAGTTTGGGCTCTGTAAGTAAAAAATATGTTGCTACTTTTTTTTTTTTTTTTTTTTTTTTTTTTTTTTTTGGGTTTTTTGAGACAGGTCTCACTATGCAGTTGAGACTGGCCTGGAACTCACTATGTAGCCCAGGCTGGTCTCAAACTCGTAGCAATCCTCCTGCCTCAGCCTCCCGAGTGCTGGGATTACAGGCATGTGCCACCACGCCTGGCCTGTTACTTACTTTTTTTAATGTGTACTTTTCTCTTGTTAACTATCGGCTGAAGTGTCACACACCTGTAACTCTTAGTACTGAAAGAACCTTAAGAAATCATCAGGCTGAGTTTGTTCTGTCAGGTGAGTAAGTGTCCTCTTGCTGATGCTCAGTCTGGTTCCGAGTGCTCGGAGTGACTGATAGAGCCCCGGGGCCCCGTGAGGTGGCTTTGGTGTGGCAGTGCTGCGTCCAGACTAGATCTGTGCTGTAGAGCAGCTCGGCGCTGCATTCGGACTTGTGCTCGGTCTGCGAGCCTGTGCAGGTAAAGGAGCCGCGTGTGGCTCCTCAGTTCCTTCGCAGCATTCTCTAGGTAGTAACTGGTAAGCTAGAGGACTCCCTTCTTCCGCTTGATATAGTATTGACTGGCAGGTGAGGAAGGAAGTTCGCATTTGTTTAAATCTAATAGAGTCTGATTAATTAGGTAGGACACGCACTTGCCCCTTGGTACAGAACAGGTGAGATAATACACAATGAGAAATGTGTTTTTCGTCCACTCAGTCCTGCTCCTTGGAGATGAACACCAGCAGTTTCTTATGTGTATTTTTAGATGGTATAGCACATACCACTGTCAGCGTGTGTGTTCATCTTCTGCTAGATGAACACCATTCTCTGTTCTGTACCTTGCCTCTGTATTTCCCTGGAATGTACAGCTGCCCATTCTGTAATACCTAAAAATATGCTTCATCTTTTTTTTTTAGTTAAAGAAGTGGGATCTCATGTTGCCCAGTCTAGCTCTGAGCTCCTGGGCTCAACTGACCTTCCTGTTTCAGCCTCCTGCTTTAGCTGAGGCTATAACTATATACCACCATGTCCATGAGAAGCATACTAAATATTCCAGGGTAGGAACGTCTAGATAAAGGTGTGCAGACTTGAGTTCTGTAAAACTGAACATAATCTAGATTTTCTCAGTCAGAGAGGTGCCTGTGTAGGATATTCTCAATTGAAAGTTGAAGCTGTTTTATATGTGTGTGTGAGTGTGTGTGTATGTTTGTTTGTTTTTTGGACAAGGTATTGCTACCTACGTTAGGCTGGCCTTGAATTTGCTGCCATCCTCCTGCCTCAGCCTCCTGAGCTCTGGGATTCCAGGTGTGCACCACCATGCCCAACTTCTCTTTGCCTGGTTTTTCTCTCAGGCAGTACCATAGATGCCTACCGTAGGGTCATGACAGCAGCACTAATAAGGCGGGAACATGGTCCATAAAACTTGGTAACTGGGTCTGAAAGCCATGGGAAGAGATATGTGGATGATGACTTCTGTTTTTCAGAATTTATGGGAGTGGAAGTAGTATTAAATGAGCTAGGGACAAGGGGGTTTTCCTGTAGGAAGAAGCTGAGGTCCTTTTATGACAGAGTCAGTTTGAGACACCAGCAGAAGAACCATATAGAATTACCAGTAGGCAAATGAATGGCTCTAGGTTTTCCAAAAGAAAACATAACTGGAATTAGGGATTTGGTGGTCATCTGCATCATCGAGGTGATTGAAATGATCAGCCTCGTGGACCTTGCTAGGGAAGGACTTGTGTGACAAACACTGAATTATCATTTAGCACAGTCGAGATGGCCAGAGTTCTAAGAGCACAGCTGGGTGTGGTGGCCCATGCCTGTAATCCCAGCACTCAGGAGGCTGAGGCAGGATTGCTGTGAGTCGGAGGCCAGGTGGGGCTATAGAGAGTTCAAGGCCACCCTGAAATGCAAAATAAAATCCTGCCTTAAAAAACAGCAACAAAAACAGAAGAAAGAAAGAGAAAAAGAAAAAAGTTATAAAAGCAGAATAAGCTAGCTAATACTATAACTGCCTGATTTTTGATAAAAAAAAAATTATATTCAAAATATTGTTCCTTTTTTTTTTTTTTTTTGGTTTTTTTTGGTTTTTTGAGACAGGGTCTCACTGTGTAGTTGAGACTGCCCTGGAACTCACTGTGTAGCCCAGGCTGGTCTCTAACTCACAGAGATTCTCCTGCCTCAGCCTCCCGAGTGCTGGGATTACAGGTGTGCACCACCACGCCCGGCTACTTGTATATTTTTGATCAGACAGGGACTTGGAATACTTAGGGTCATAGACCTCTAATTTGAATGAAATCAGAATTATACACGGTACAAATCACATGGGTTGTTTTACTAGGAATGATTTATATATATAAATGGTAAATATAAAAGATCACAACACTATGTAAGAGAAGCTTTGAAATAATATCTGTCAATCTTCATTTTAGGTCCAGAGTGTCAATTCTTGTCACAGCTGTGCTTGTGGCAATTCTAACTCCTGGGACAAAGCAGACGAAGATGATGTTAAACTTGTTAATATTCCTGTGACCACTCCTGAGAACTTGTACTTAATGGGTAGGAAGACTGTGATAAAGTTTTAAGATATTGTGCTCATATTTAATTTCAAAGTAAAAAAAGTGAATTGTTCTAAGAAAAGCATCTATGATTTTTATATCTGTTAAATCAGGCTATGTAATACATAGTAAATACCAATTATATTAGTCTTCTGAGGGTGCTGTAATAAAGTACATAAACTTGGTGGCTTCAAACAACAAAATTTTACTCACCCAGAGTTTGAGAAGCCAGAAGTCTGAGCTTATTATGACTGACCTAGAGTCAGGTGTTAGTACCTGTCGTGTGTATGTTGCCTGTTCCTTGTGTCCCTGCCCTCTTCCAGCCGCTGGTGGCTGCCACGAATTCCTTGTCCTGTGGCCACATCACTCCATCTCTGTTTTGGTTTTCATAGTACATTTTCCTCTGTGCATATCTGCTCTCCCAGGATCTCTCTCTTGTGAGGCCACTGGTAATTAGATTTAGGTCCACTAGGTAATCTAAAACAGTCTCTGGTTAGGAGCCTTGTGGGTCCCCTGGCCCAAGCACTCAGCTCTTGTTGTAATTCCTCTTCTAGAATTGATGGCATTAAAAAGATTGGGGACATTTGTTTGACTTGATGTTATAAAACTGATAATTCGTGGTAGTCTGAGTCATGTTCTGTAGTGACACAGTATACTTCCCAAGGAAGCAACTTATCTCCGGGCAGGTCTGCTATTGGGTAATCCTTCCTGTGTTCATCCAAAGTAATTGGATGGATAGAGAGAGGACAGTAAGAGAAGAAAGGATGAAGAAACGAGTTTGCGCAGAAAGGAGAGTGGATATAATTGTCTTTTAATAGGATGATGGGTGTAATTGTCTCGTAAAAGCATACATTTTTTAGAATGAAAATTGAAAGGTGGTTCTTCACTACAGAAAATCAACAAGAAGGAAAGGCCTACATTGCATTTGAAGATTTTTGGTTAGGGTCCTAGATTCTCCAGGTAACTGAAGAAATAATGACTTTAAGGAAGACACATTCTTCCCTTGAGAATGTCTTTCTGGATTCTTGAGCAGCTTTTAAAAGACCTTTTTCTTTTATATGTATAGGAAATTTGAAGTTTTAATATGTTTTGTTTTTTAAAGTACATATTTATTTATTTTTTTTTATTTTTTTGGTACCAGAGATCAGACTTGGGACCTGGTGCTTGCGAGGCAGGCGGGGGTACCACTGAGCTAAATCCCCAGCCCAGTACATAATTATTTTGATAAGCTTTTTTTTTTTACTTGGAGAAGAAAGAGGTATAGTCACTTTTTTTCACCCTTAAAATTTTTCTCTAAGAAGGGATATGAAATTCCTGCTTGAACTAGAGCCAGACCTATAGGTGTACCTTGGAGATTTTTAATTCTGGCCAACCAATTTATCCAAGTCAGGAAATTGTGGTTTAGGACACCATTTTTTTTTTAGTACTGGGGATCAAACTTGGGAGGCAGTTTTTGATTTTTTGAGACAGTCTTACATAGCTTCAGCCGGCTTTGAACTCACTCACTATGTAGCCCAGGCTGGCCTCAAACTCAAAGCAATCCCTGCCTCGGCCTCCTGAGTGCTGGGATCACAGGTATGCACCACCATACCTGGTGATAAATAGTTCATTTTGGACTTTTGTGCTACTTTCTCTCAGATTTATTGTTTCCTTCTGAGAATTTACAAGCCTGATAGAAGTTGTAAAGTAGTTTTTTCTATTTAGAGGGACATTTTGATATATAATTGTCTGATTATAAAGATTGACCATTAATGTTGAACTTTCAATGAATTAATGTTATAGAAAAATTCTAAGTGTTATATGCATTTGAGTTACTTTTTAAAGAAGAAGGAAGACATCCTGACCATTTTCTGTCTTGAGTTTTGGTGGACTAGAATTGTAGGCCCAGAATATTTTGGGAAATTAAGATTCTACTGTGAAATAATATTAGCAAGTATAAAATTATTTTTTGGTGCTGAAATCACAGGGAGACTGTGCCATTACTGATAACTGTACGAAAATACTCCAGACCCCAGGTAATTTTATTTTGGCGTGGGTTTCCCCTACTTACAATTGTCCTGTTCTCAATTTCTAGGTATGGAGTTATTCGAAGAGGCGTTGCATCGATGGGAGCAGGCGCTAACCTTCCGCCACAGGCAGGCTGAAGAGGACGCCTGTGGATCCATTAAGCTGGGTGCAGGAGATGCCATCGCTGAGGAGAGCGTGGATGTGAGGAGACTCATTGAGCATGGTGTTCTTATTGAGGGGATCAGACTTTTCCCTGTTAATGCAGTGTCTTTGATTTCTTTGACATTTGAAAGAACTTTTCTTTTTTACCTCCCTTTGGACCACGTGAAGGACTCTGGGTATTTTCTGTTCAGTTATCGTTCATCACATCTACTGACTGTACATATTCTAGGAGGTTTTTGTCAGTGCTGGGGATTGAACCCCAGGATCACTAAGCTACCCCCTCATTCCCTCTCTTCGTTTTTAGAGACAGGATCTTGCTCAGTTGCCAAGGCTGGCCTTAAACTTGTGATCTCCTGCCTTAGCCTACCAAGTCACTGGGGTTATAGGTGTGTGCCACCATGCCCAGCCTTTAATTTTTGGAAACCTGTTTTGTGCTTTGGATTTGCTTAAGTGTTGTATTCATAAATGTCACAGAGGTAGAATTGGACTTGCTGGTCCTTATCGATCCTTTTAATGGACTGCTAATTTTCAAACTTGGGAGTGCACCTTGAGGGCTTGTGAGACACAGAGTTGGGGGCCCACACCCAGGTTTGTGATTCACTGGGATGTGGTGGCCGAGAGAACTGCATTTCTAATATGTCTTCAGACGACAGTGATGCCACTGGCCAGGGACCTTCCTCTGAGAAGCGCTGAGCTGGTCCAACTCCTTAATTTCAGATAAACTGAATCCCTGAGACCCGAGACCATTTTCCCAATGGCACAGCTAGAACCCAGGCCTCGTAACTTCGGTTGTGACGCTCTTCTCTTTCCCTGCCTTTTACTTAAATGTAAACACTTTCTGTTTGAAATTTTAACATTTCTACACATGCTACTTCTCTCCGTAGGATATTATCAGTACTGAATTCATCCATAAACTTGAAGCTCTGCTGCAAAGAGCGTATCGTCTCCAGGAGGAGTTTGAAGCCACCCTTGGGGGATCTGACCCTGATTCCCTTGCCAGTGATACTGGTAAGATGGACTTATATTTCCGTTTTCTAATACAGATGTTTTCATAAAAGGTAGGCTTTTCCTCTTTTATATCCTTGAAATCATTTGCTTCAGGATCTTATGTATTAATACATCCAATATGTTTTATAAAATAGTCAAGAGAAAAAAGTTCTATTGTATCTATTTTTCTTTCAGTTTTATGCTTCAAGTGAATTTAATTCCTTTAAGGTACAAATTCAAGCAGCCATCATTGGTAGGACTTTATTATTATTATTGTTATTGTTATTAATTTTGTGTGTGTGTGTGTTTTTGAGACAGGTTCTCACTGTGTAGCCCAGGCTGCCCTTGAACTCATAGCAGTCCTCCTGCCTCAGCCTACCCAGTCCTGGCGTTACAGCTGTATGCCACCACACCCAGTAATGTGACATTATTTTAAAAATATATTCTAGATGAAAAATATCTCAGTTAGTGTTAGAGTGTGACTGCTTATCCCTGAGGCAGAACATTCACCACCCACAATTTAAAGGAGGAGAGATTAATTTTAGCTCACATTCTTAGTCCATTGTTGGCTGGCTCCAAGGCAAGGAGGCTTGGAGGAAAGGTCTGGCAGAGAAAAGCTGCTCACTTCCTGGAAGCTGGGAAGCAGGAAGTGGGGAGAGAGGCCCTTCCAAGTCACGCACCCAGGGACTCTGCTCTGAGCAGGCCCCGCCTCCTGTCAGCCAGTCAACCCTGTCAGCACAGTCACCCCGAGGGGAGGAGTCCTGCCCAGAGCCTTGGGGGATGTTTTAGATCTAAACTGTAACAGAGGGAGAAAAATTAAACAGTAATAGGAAATGGAGGGCCGGGGATTTAGCTTAATGGCAAGCTCAAGGTCCTGATTTGAATCCCTGGTATCCCCCAAAAATAATGGGGAGAGACCCACCGCCTCAGAAATGTGTATGTAGTTTGAGCTCCTTTTTTTTTTGTACCAGGGGTCGTCTCCAGTCCTTGTGCTTGTGAGGAAGGCAGTGGCACTACTGAGCTAAACCCCTGGCCCCTGAGCTCCACTTTAATTGCAGGATAGCTTTTGAGGTAATAGACAACACGTACATTATTCTATACCTTTTTTTTTTTTTTTTTCTTTTTGAGATAGGATCTCACTATGGAGCCCAGGCTGGCTTCAGACTCATGGTGATCCTGCTGCCTCAGCCTCCTGAGTGCTGGGATTACAGGTTTGCGCCACTGCACCTGGCTTATATACCATTATTTTTATCTCCTATTTTAGTGAGAAAAGAACTTGGAGGAAACTTCTTCAATGAAATCTTTTGAAAAGTTTTTTTTTTATTAGTATATTGTCACAATTTATAATGATTATACCTCATAAGAAGTTGGTATGTGTACATAATACATCTTAATTCTTTTTACCCTCCTTTTCTAAGGTTTTTTAAAAGAAAGGATTAATTAAATTGTTCTTAGACTTCTGTAAATATCCCCAAAGATATTTAATATATAAAATAAGACAAAAATCACATTTTAAAAAAATCAAAAATGGTTTAAATCTAGCTGGGTGTAGTGGCCTCTGCCTGTAATCCCAGATATTCTAGGGAGGCTGAGGCAAGAGAAGCATAGGTTTGAGGCCAACCTGGTCAATTTCTTGAAAGCCTGTAGCAAAATAAAATTTTTCTGAGACAGGGTCTCATTATGCAGTGCAGGCTGGCCTTGAACTCACCACGTAGCCCAGCCTAGCCTTGAACTCATGGTGACCCTCCTGCCTCAGCCTGCTGAGTAGGGAGCATGCGCCACCATGTCTGGTATATTTTCCATTAACTTTGGCCTTTGCTTTCTCATAAAACTATTGTCACCAAATATTATTTATGTGATGAGTATTTTTAATAGTTTCTCTCATATTAGCATACGCTTTGATATATCTAGGAAATTTTGGCCAGAAAAAAATGTTGGCAATATTTATGTCAGAAAATATAATTTCCTGCAGTCCTAGCACTCAGGAGGCTAAGATACCAAGATCTCAAGTTGGAGGCCAACCTGGACTGTGTAGGAGGACTGCCTCAAAACAAGCGGGGTGTGATTTTAAACCTCATATTTGTATTTATTTTTCTATAATTTTGTAATTTTAATTAGAATGTTATTTTTGTTAGTAAGAGAATGGAGAAGAATTTTAAAAGAAATGGAAAATGGAAATGGAACAATTGGAGAAGATGGGAGAGTGGCAAGGACAGCACAGAGAAAAAGAAGTAGGAAAAATTGGAACTACAAGGAGGGGAAGCAGAGGACCCTGAGGCTCTTCTGTCTTCCTCTGGGCTGCCGGTCTCTGCTTGCAGTTCCACTGGCCTCGTGTGGAGGAGCACGCGAAGCTCCTCGTCTTGGGTTTGGTTCTGTGGCACATGCCCAGAATTTCTTTTCCTCCATGGCCTTTCTGAGAGATTGGCATGATCTGTCTCTGGTTTTTCAGGATATGAAGGTTTCTTGGCTGCTGCTCCAGAGCCTCTGCTTAGGTTCATGTTGCTCTGGACAAGAGCAGCTCTGTGCCAGGGGCTTCCCTTTTGAACAACCGCTAGGTTGTTTCTGGGGAAATGACCATCAGTTCGGAACTCTAATAAACAGGACTTTCAGAATGGGACCCAGCACACACAGCGCAGATGTTTCATTCACCAGGTACGGAGTGAGTCCTGTCCCTCCCTGGTAGTTCCTGGCTACCAGCTGCTCACTCTCCTTGCAGCCGTGCAGTGTCTTGGCCTCCTATTGCCCGGAGGTTCCTGGTGACATAAAGCTGTTCTGTTTTGTTCCTTTTCAGGATGGTTTGCATATTGCATGTTTCCATTTTTCAACTTTTGGATTGAAAGAGCTGACTCTGTGGCCAAGATTCTAGTAAGGGAGTGGCTCTCTCTCTC
>NW_022900945.1:12296880-12336367 GCF_012274545.1 Fukomys damarensis
TATATTTTTTTTTTTTTTGTACTAGGAATTGAACTGAAGACCTTGAAGGTATGGTGCCACTGAGCTTCATGCCTGGGCCTAGAGAGTAGCTCTATTGCATCTATTCCTTCATATTAATCAAAATGGCTTAAAATTCAGTTAGCTTTCCTCATTCTCTAAACCCAGATTCATTTTGTACATTTATTTTTTTTTCATTTAATTTGTTTTTGCGAGACAGCTTATAGTTAGTCCTAAATCAAGGGAGCCTAACAAATGCCTTACGAGGTTCAGGAAACTTAAGTACTGGAGTGTCATGGTGATACCTACCTGGAACACTACCGGCACTTGGCAGGCTGAGGCAGGAGGATCACTGAATTTGAGGCCAGCTGAACTACGTAGTGAGACCCTGTCTCAGAACAACAATAATAATAAAATAAGTATTGATCTCATTCAGTGAATATTTTGTTGATTTGAAATCTGCTTTGTCTTATTTGATGAAATGAGATTTTTCTTTTAATTTGACAGATACCAAAGTAACTTATGGTGCATTAAAAATATGCTTGAAAAAAGCGAGACATATTAGTGCATGCCTGTAATCCAAGCCTTTAGGAGGCTGAGGCAGGAAGATCACAAGTTTAAGGCCAGCCTGGGCTACTACAAAGTGAGACCATGTCTTTAAAACTTTTTTTAATAGGGAAGGATAAAGGGGGTGAAGGGAGGGCAGGAGTATGGGGGAGAAAATATGAACCAAGATAGATCATGTAAAGGTAAAAGATCCCAATGTTAAATATAACTATTGTTTGCTTTAAATGTACCAATAAACTTAACAGGAAATTTTTTTTTTTTTTGGTACTGGGGATCGAATGCATGCTCTTGTGCTTGTGTGGCAGGCAGTGGAACCAGTGAGACAAATACTTGGCCCAGGGAAAAATTTTTTAAAATGAATTAGGTTTTAAGGAATCAGTTCCTCCCATGAAATATAAGCACCCCATATTTTGTCATTCGTTTTTTTACAGTTTTTTGCTGACATTTCCTTAACTATTCTTAATTAGTGAATGATTGTTAGATATATTTCTAAGCTCTTGTGCACCAAAACTTTACTTCCGGCTTAATCAATAGTTATTTGTTCCATTCCTCTCAGTAGAGTCAGTCACGAATAAATGAAGACTTGAATTAGTTTCCTAGTTGGTGAGAGATTGCCAGCTGGTGAGAAGGCTCTGTACGAAATGGGAGGTGTTGCACCCGCTAGAGGGCAGCACACTTCATCTGAACCTCAGATCCGTGTGCCCCTGCCCTAGCCCTGGGAGTTAAGTTCAGGTCAGCACTTTTTCTGGCTTGTTTTGTACACACCTGCTACTGTAACTCAGCGTGATGGAGAGTGTGAAGGGTGTTCACAGACTGGAAAGGATGTCCGTGTAAACTTCCATTACTGTGTTGTTCTAGCTAATAGCACCCAGAGCTGTCTGTTGTATTTGTAATTTCTGTTTTTCATAGTACTGTTAAATTAGAAGGGTTAAGTTGTAATTTTGTTATTGTACCTTCTGAAGGTGCAGCCAGACCCCACCTTATGATCTGTTATAGATAAGAAAGCTTAGTAGTTAGCATCAGCCGAATAAACATGGCTTCGATCCCACCTCTGTCCCTCACTGACTGAGACCATGAGCAGGACTTGACCATTCTCAGAGCCAGTTTCTTCATCTGGGCGGCGCAGGGGTGTGTCAGGCCACTTTGCGCTGTGTTGTATTGTATTTAGCATAGACTTGTGGTCTTTGTTAGTGAAATTATATTCCAGAAAATGATTTTTAAATTATATGGCTTATGGTCGGGCATTTAGTTCAGTGGCACTGTGCCTGCCTTACAAGCATAAGGTCCTGAGTTTGATCCCCGGTACTGAAAAAAGAAAAGAAAATTACGTGGCTTAAGAGCCGAGGATTTAGCTCAGTGGCACCGTGCCTGCTTTGCAAGCATAAATGAGGTCCTGAGTTTGAGCCCCAGTACCAGGGAAAAGAAATTACATGGTTGAAGATGGAGGTAACTTGTTCATAACTTGTTTTACAATGATATTGTTCAGTCACGTTCTCCACACAGCATTCGTTTTTATCCTGGGAATTAATTTGATTTTTCTCATATTATAGTAGTAAAATATATTTGCATTGATTGAAACAAGCTGTTTTAACCATGGTTAAAAGTTATTTATTTGGGAAAGTAAACATTGCTCTTAAATCTACTTTTGCTCTGTGTTAGAAAAACAGATAATATCTGAAAGGTTTGAGAAAGTGATTATTCTAGACATAGGTAAGATTATTGGCTTTCCTTGGGAGAAAATGTTTGAGAAGGGGAGCAAGGAGCGGGAGAGGAAAGAAGGGAGAAAGGACAAAATGGAAATACAGCTTTTGTAAACAAGGAGGGAAAGAGGTTGAAGGAAGGAGGGGGATGGGGAAAAAAGCAGTAGCACGACAGGTAAACAGATTCCCTGTGACGAATGTTGTCATCGTGTGTATCCAAAATGTACCAAAATAGAGATAAAGATCATCGGCTCTGCTCGATCTCTGATCTTGCTGTGCATGGAAGAAAGCAAACTGATAGCAGCAGTGGCTCTGTTCCCTTCGGCCAGGACGTCCCGCCCTGTAGGGCCCTCTGTCCATTCTGCCGCCCTCGTCTGTGCGTCGGTCTGTGCTCAGCCTTGCTGGCCGCCTGTGTGGGCTCCGTCTCCCAGCTGCATCTGCTGCTCGTCCTGGACGTGCCTTCCTGGTGTACAACTCTCATTGTTGTACGGCAGTGGGACCACTTTTCCAACATTTTTATTTTATTTATTCTTTTCTGTTTCACCCACATGCTAGCCAAATAGAGCAAAATCTCTTCCTGAACTGAATTTCTTCCATATTTTAGTTGTGTAGTACTTTAGTTGTGTAATTAACTCTGGGTGTTTATTAAGTTTTCTGTGCACTTCTATTTGCCTCTTTTGATACTGTTCCTTTGCCTGGCCCAGCTTGCACTGAACTTTTGCTTTCTTTCTGTTGAGTAGAGAGCACAGCTTCATCCAAAGCAGCTTCTTCGTGCATTTGCATTTCAAGCCAGAGGAAGTCTCACACCTCTCTGCTCCTTCCTAAAGGCACTCCTTGGCCTTTGGGGTACCATTCAGAGACTCTTCTGCCTCTGGACGCTGAATAACTTGAGAACACAAAAAGCCATCTATTTTTTACTCTTCAAATTATAAGTACTCTTGACTTTCTGGGCTTTTCTTAATACCTGGCTTGGACAATGTGATGAGGCTCCTATAACTTCTTCCCTGCAGAAAAGTTCCCTGGAGAAGCGCCGGGAGTGCAGAGCAGATTCCTAGCTGCTCCCCAGCGGGCCAGCTGTGTAGGGTCCCCGCCTGCCCTGCAGCCCCCGGCAGCTCCCGAGACCCAGCACAGGAGTGTTGGGACGGCAGGTCCAGGCCCCTCTCCAGAGGGACCGAGAGCGAGTGAGTGCTAGTCCACACCCACCAGTGGCACTCAGGTTCTCAGCGCGCACAGAGCTGTTCTTCCCTAGGAGGCCGCAGATGACTGGGTGAAGGGAGAACCGAGAGTCCCTCAGCGTAGCCTTTGGAGCCTGGGGTTGAACAGGAGCCCTGGGTGATAGCAGGGTGGGGGCGGGAGGCTCAACACCTTGCTCGGTAGCATTGATTACTTTCACAGTACACTGTATTATCCCTGTGCACACTCATTCTCTGACTCAATTCCGAGTATTGTAGTGACACTAGTCCTTTCCAGGCTCATACTGTCCTGTTCAAAGAGTTGGGTAGAACAGTCAGTAAAAGTGAGTGTTTATTTAGGGCAAAAGACAATGCAAAAGAAGTGCTCAGGGAGAAAAAGTGCCCTGAAATTAAGGGCTGTGTAGCGTGAGTGTAGGGCCGTTAAAGCAGGAGCTGTCTGCCCTGCAGAGTGAGGGCTGGCTGCTGAGGCTCACAGCAGCTGCCGGGGTTGTGGCCGGTGACTGTTATAGCCCCCTTCTGACGTCAGATCTAAGCCAGCCCAGCAAAAGCCCATTTGATGTGGTGCCAGAAGACCGACATCAGGCGCAGGGCTCAGCTTGTGCCCGTGAAGCTACTGTTCCGGGAGAATTGAAGACAGCGTTCCCCATTGGGAGTCTGGAGCGGGGCTCAGCAGCTGCTGTTCCACGCCTGTCTCTGGTTAACAAGTCTCCGCGGTGGACAGGTCCCACCCAGCTGCCCGACCGCTGTGCCCTGCCCTCCTCTCCCGCCTCAATACCAGACCTTAAACTCCTGGTGGATAGAAGGCGTAGTGTTTCTGTTTTTCTTCAATGGCTGATAATATTGCTTCCATGCAGTATAGCTACTAATAGGTCTGTAGCTCTCACCAGAAGTACCAGAATCACCTCTGTAGTTTTTTTTTTGGGGGGTGGTACCGGGGATCGAACTTGGGACCTTGCACTTGTGAGGTGGGTGGCGGAACCACTGAGCCAAATCTCTGGCCTTACAGTTTTTAAACAACATGGATTCCTAGGCTTCAAACCAGGCCTACTGGAATCACAGTGTCGGAGTTGATGCTATGACGCAGAAGTATTTCTTAGTTGAGCAGCCGTTTCTCATGGCCTTTCTGCTAGTGAGGCCTTTCAAGTAATACTTGAATGATGGTGGATGGTTGGTAGATAGGCAAGATGGTGACATTAAGATTTTCTGCTCTAAGTGTAAGTATGGGTTGGGGATTTCGCTGAGTGGCACTGTGCCTGCCTTACAAGTGCAAGGTTGTGTGTTTGATGCCCAGTACCAAAAAAAAAAAAAAAAAAAAAAAAGTTTAAGTAAATTTGTATCATAATTTTAGTTTATTATTAAACAGAATATTCTTTTTTAGTGAAGTAGAAATTTAGACAAAGCTAACTCTAAGGGATAGGTAAGATATAGTGATATAGTGCATGGTTAAACTATTGGTGTTTTACTTTCTTCCCTCTTTTCTCTTTGTAAGGTTTCTTGGCAGTGGTTGGTTCTGTTTTTCCTGTAAGTCCCTGTTGTTTTCTGGGCTGGATGGTACTGTATGCACCTCTCACCCCTGCTAGTTCAGAGGCTGAGGCCGGGTCTAAGAGTTTGAGTCCAGCCTGGGCAACGCAGCAAGACCTCATCTAAAGAGCTCCATGCCTTTCCTTCTCCACAGACATAAAGAACAGTACGCAGGGTGTCTTTTACAGTTTTATCAAATGCTAATATTTTGCCGTGTATGCTTTAGATTTTAAAACAAAGAACTACTCCGTAGATGTAGTTGAAGAGATCTATGAATACCTTCCTAATTCTGTTTCTTCTGTTGTCATAAACCTGTGTGTGTGTGTGTGTGTGTGTGCGTGCGCGCGCTTATGTTCCAGTGAACATTTTCCCATGTGTTTCCTTGTGCACGTTTACAAACATTCTTCTAAGACAGCTTTTTACACTTAATGTGAGTTGAATCAAAGGCCAAGAAGTCACAGGACAGTTTTTAAAATTGTAGTGATGACCCTTAGTGATCATGAAATCTCTTTAGAGGGTTGCAGCCGACCTTAAAATAAACACACATATTACATGTCTATATGAGTAGATATACACGCAGCACCTGAGTACGAATACATGCTCAGACATGCATACATGTACTTTTTTTCATTTCCTTTTAGAACTATTTCTAATTACTTTTTTTATGAATGAAATCTGTTCCATTTCTGTATCCACTTACATGTAGCTGTTGAGTTTTGTTTTGTTTTTGTTTTGTGGTACTGAGGATCGAACTCCGGTCCGTGCGCTTGCGAGGCAGGCCACCAAACCGCTGAGCTAGATCCCCGGCAGCTGTTGAGTTTTGAGACATGTCTCTACTTTGGGTCATGGGTAAACTACAGTGATGAACACTGTCTAGAGCATTTGCTCCAGATTAAACCCCTGTCCGCAGTGTGTGAGTTCCTTCTGTCTTCATTGGGTGAGGGTGTGTCCGATTGCAACAAGATTTTTAATTTTACAGAATATTGTTTAGAAGATCTAAAGATCATTTTTAAATGTTTTCTTTGGGGAGTTTTAAAATTTTGGGTTTCATGTTTACGTCTCCAAAGATGCTTTTAACATCTGGGTAGCCAGTTGCCTCAGCGCACTCATTGAGTAATGTGTCCTTTTAAAAATGGATTTGAAATAACCCCTTTGTCATATGTTTCATCTCTTTATAAGCGTGTGTAGTCCAGGCTGGTCTTGAACTCACTATGTCGCCCAGACTGGCCTTGAACTAACTCATGGCGATGCTCCTGCCTCCCAAGTGCTGGGACTGCAGAAATGCACCTCCACGCCTGGCTGTGGGCTTACTTTAAAAGCCATTCCGCTGTGTTCTGTTTGCCCATTCCTGGATTGGTTTCTCAGTGCTTTCATTATTGTAGCTTTATAGTAAATCTAACACCTGCCGCAGTAGGTCCATTCACTGTGTTCTTTTCTGAAAGGCCCGGACTGTCCTTAGGCTTTGCTTTCCATGTGAAGTTTCAGACAGGTTGTCCGGTTTCATGGAGCACTGTCTTGGCATTTGATTATTAGGTGACATTTACAGGTCGGCTGTGGGAGAAAATATGTTTCATAATACTTTGCTGCTTAGGAACGTGATAATGGTCCTTTATGTATTTCATGCTGCTTTCTACTTTTCTTTAGTAAGAGCCGTATACATGTGTTTCCCTAGGTCCCTTTTTATTTCATTGTCATTATAAATGTTATTTCCTTAAAATTTACAACTTTTATTGCCAGTACCCAAAATGATGTTTTTACATTTGAATATTAACCTTGTGAACTGTTACTAGTTTTTCCAATAATTTGTGATAAGTTCTATCAGGAATTTTATGTAGCTTTCCTGTTATCTGTGACTATTAGCACGCTTATTTTTACTTTGTTTCTCCCCTGTCTTACTGCTCTGGATAGATTCTTAGTCTCTGCTAAAAGACCGTAAGTTAGCTGGCCTGGCACACAGAATGAGAGTCTGTCCTCATGGCATGGCCCCCACCAAGGTGCAAGAGTGTTAAAGATGAGAGACACATGAAGCTGAGCTGTTCTCACACACCTGTTATCCCAGCACTCTAGGAGGCTGAGGCAGGAAGATCGCAAGTTTGAGTCCAGCCCAGAGCAACTCCGCAATTCAGTGAGACCCTGCCTCAAAATCAAACATACAAAGAGCCGGGCATGATGGTGCATTCCTGTAATCTCAGCACTCGGGAGGCCGAGGCAGGAGGATCACTGTGAGTTCGAGACCAGCCTGGGCTACACAGTGAGTTCCAGGTCAGTCTCAACTACATAGTGAGACCCTGTCTCAAAAAAAATCAAAAATACAAAAAAGGACTGGGGATTTACTTAATATGAAGGCTCTGGGTTCAGTCCCTGCATGTGTGCTCCCCCCCATTTGATAGATTAAAAAATGTTTGTTTTGTTACTTTGATACAAAATATCCGTCTATGCTATATATACATGTATAAAATGTTCCTATATACCAAGTATCATGCAATAAAACAATATGGATTCTAACAGAATTTTCTGTTATTAGAATTATTGTGGTAGAAATGAGACTTCATTTGGTGGCAGCAGCTAACATGAGATCAGCAGCCTGTGGGATTGAAACCCAAACGGGGTAGTGGACACTTTAGGAGAGCTTTGCTAGTGGCGTGTGTCCGAATGTGTCCGTCATGTGGGGTAGATGTCAGTACATGCTGTGGTAGTTTATTTTACTAACAGTAGTGTAGCACATTGGGGAACTAAGATTTTCCCTTTGTGTGTGTGTGATTCTAGGTAGTGAGTCTAGGGCCTTGTGCATGGGAAGCAAACGCCGTACTGCTGAGCTATTTTCCCAGGCCCAGGTTTGTTTTTTGTTCACTTAGGCTATGTGGGTAGAACCAAATTACTGAGTTTAATACCAGTTTAAAAATAAACCCAATTAACAACACATGGAGCTTGCTTGCTTGGGGATATTATTTGGTTGGTATGGTTTATGTGAATGAAGTTCAAGTTTATTAATCTATAGTTTTTTCCTAAAATTAATTAACCTTCATATTTTATGTGCGTACATTTTCTGTAGAGAGTAGTATATGTTTGCACTACAAGTATTAGCAGGAAACTCTGAAGCCATAAGTTTGATAAATGTTGTTTTTTTGGCTGAAGCAAAGAACTTTGAGATTCTTTCATACTGATGTGTAGGAACAAATTTAGATCTTAAAAACAAACCAGGAATTTTTATAGCTTAAGAGCATTGCCTTGCATAGTTCAGATATGAGGCCTCTTCGTAATCTTTATTTTTTTAACAAAATGAACTCCTCGATTCTTGGGCTGGAATATTTATTTAGCAAACATCTAATGTCTTAGGCTGTGTCAAACAGTATAAAGCATTGGAGGGAAAAAAATAAAAATCTCACTTCTGCGTTTAAATCGAGTCTAGTACTTAATAGACATTAAAATTATATACCACAGAAGAGTAATCACATAATAGTGTGTTTATAAAGTCTGCGGAAACAATGAAGGAACACATGTGGTTATTTGTGGGAGCCCTCAGGGAAAGTCTCACAAAAGTGACACTTGAAGATGGAGGATCAGTCCTCCGGAGACAGCTGAGGACACTCAGGCCGAGAGGATGACACGGGTAGGGCACAGCCTGTGACCGCCTGTGAGGCAGGACGTGGCTGGATATGTTGTGAGAACAGAGCGTAGGAGGGGCGCGGTCGGAGAGGAATCTAGAGAGGCGGCAGGAGATAGATGGCGAAGGGCCTCGCTTCGTACCTCTAGGCAAAGGGGAGCCATGCAGGCTGTGAGGAAAGCCATAATCAGAGGATTGGAAGGGTGGCTGCTACGTTCATCTTGCTTGTTTGTTTTGTGGATAGTGTTTTGAGTCAGTGAAATGTCCTGTAGGGGAAAATCAGATATTTTCCAGCCTCGTACTGACTGCACAGATTCTCTGGCAGAGAACAGGGAAATCTGTGAAGTGGAGAGAGACGCTGCTGTGCTCTTGGTCGGCAGCCAGATAGGACACGTAGACAAACTGACTGACAGGGCCGCAGGAGGAGTACCGGGGCCCCTCACGTGCGTCAGGTGTCAGCCCAGAGTTGGTGACCTTGTCCTCTTCTTTTCCTGCAGCATCACCGTGGCAGGAAGATAAACTCCCTGAGCTTTATTTTTAGAGAGTGATATCAATTATAAGCTTCAGTTTATAGTCAGATCTCTAAATATACAGAGTACAAGTTGCGCAACACAGGAGAAATTTGGCTTAGTAATTTCTTCCCATGTGGTGGACGGCTCATAATCTTAATTTTGAAGGACATGTATTGCCCCCAAACACAGCCTGACTGAAGTTATTTATGTAGATCAGAATAGACAAGAGTACAGTGAAGGGCCGGGGATTTAGCTCAGTGGTGCCGCTGCCTGTACAAGGACCCGATTTCGATCCCCGGTACCAAAGGAAAAAAAAAAAAAAGTACAGTAAAAATTCCTGGGTCCCAGAAATGCAGGAGATTCCTGAATTGTGACTTCATGTGTTTTGCACTCAAGTTACAGCTGACTGCTTGGACCTCCGTCTCGCCCCTTCCTTGCTCCATCCTCCCTCACACTCCGTCTTTCCCTGCTTTCCTTCCAGGACTTAGTGGGATTTAGAAAAAGGCACACACAGGATTCTTAGAAGGGTACTTTGATAAGAAAATATACCCACTAGGAAGATGCCCACCTCGTGTTTGGCCTGACTTCATACCCCCTGGCCCAGGATATTCATGTACTACACAGTGACCGGTTGTACCTGGTGGCCCTATTAAAGTCTCTGTCACACCAAACAAATCTTAATTACATCTTGTTCCAGTCCCGTCTGTCTTCTGCTTAAGATCGCTGTTCTTCGTGTAGATGTGCGTGACCTCTTTCTTTTTCTCTCCCTCTCTCAGCGTCCTTCGGCAGCTGCATTTATTTCTCAGTTGGGAGTCGCAGTTGTCACGTAGGCCAGTCATAGGAGATGAACGTTCGGATGAGCGGGGGAGGCCGGAGAGACGACTGCTGGGCCAGCCTCCCTGTGGGCGTCGTCTCCGTGGCAGGCTGTCCGTGGTTGTCCACGTCCACGTCGTGAGCCCACGAGCTGCCACACATCTGCAGCTGACCCCGATGGCCAGCCTTGGCAGCCCTGGGGCACGCTGAGGAAAATAAAATATATCACAGTTTAGTTCTTTCAGTTACTGAAATTGTTTTTTGATTTTTGTATTCAATCTTGTTTTTTCAAACTCTGCTGATTTTTTTTTTTTTAATTGGAAAAAGGTTATTCACAACATGGGTAGGCAGATTGTCATACAAAATACGATCAGTAATTTTGTATACTCCTGATTATTTAAACTGACTACAGCAGAATGTTTGCAGGGTCGTTGTTGGCACAGAAACGTGTCCATTTTTAATAAAACCTTAGAAAGGACGAGGTTCCAAATTGTGTTTAAACTGCTGGAGAGCAGCAGCTGACACGGAGGTCAGGCAGCACTGCGACATCTGGCAGTTTCCCCCTTGTTGGTGATAGGAAGTCTGCAGTGGTTAGCCTGGTGTTTTTTTTAAAGAAGAGTGGCATCTTTGGAATCTCCACTAGAGCCTGCTGTGGTTAAAATAGACCCAAGTGCCTTCTAAGTGACAGAAAATAGAATGTGCCTTGGGATGGCAAAAGTGGGACCCAGAAAACCCACTTAGGTTGGGCTGTGGAGATAGTTCCAAGCCTGCAGTTCTAAGTTCCAGGCTTCTAGTTTTCCTCCCTCCGTCTCTTTCTTTCTTTCTTTCTTTCTCTTTTTTAAGCTTTTAAAGCAAGCCCTTCTTTGGAAGAAACTTAACATGTGAATTATGAGGTTGTGAAAGAGGGAGGAAGGCTTGAATCCAGTCAGATTTTTGGCCTAAAATATATGACAATTTAGTTAAAAGTAAACATTACAGTTTCAGAGTTCTTCCAGAGAACATTGTTTATATCTGTGCATGAATGTTTCAAAAGTTCTGGGTGACTGCAACAGGTCAAAAAATATTTTCAAAAAGTTTAGATTTACTTATTTTAAAAGATCCCCCCCCCCAAAATTTTTACTGAGCGCCGGTGTGGTAACTATATATAATTTATGGTGCACTTTAAATAAACATCCAGTTTGTGGAAAGCTTTCTTTTAGTTATCATCAAAAGCTTAGTTATCATTCATTAAAAGATATATACTGTATGCTTCAGGTTTAGAAAATAGTATCTGAAGTCTAATTAGTTTAGGTTTGAGAAGTAGAGACGTAGGAAATGTAAGAGAGCTCTGAAGACAGTCCAGACCATATTAAAGACAGAATGACCCAGAGGAAAGAAATGACACGTCCTGGGGATAGTCTTTTTATAGGAACAAGTAACATATCTTCGTTTACAGAACCAGCATTTGTTTGTAGTATGTTCAGTATTACAAGAATAATAGAAATTATTAGAAACGAAGCAAAGAAAGCCCTCGAGCCAAGTTGCTTCAGGGCAGCAGTGCCACAGGTTTTCTGTCTTATACATTCGGGCAGTAGTTACATAACACAATATATGTTAATGGATTTCATCCTCACACAGTTTATGGAAGTAGGGCTCATTCCGGTTTTCAGATGAGGACCAGGAAAGATAAACTTTCCCAAGGTCACACAGTAGAGTCAGAATAGGAATCCAAGCTGTCTGATTCACGCTTGTAACACCTTTGCTATCCTGCCTTCCATAGAAGCAACAAAGTAGATAATTTTTGGAGAATGCTTGCGGGGCATAATCCTGTGGCTGCGTGTTTTAAAGTAGTGTGAGTTTCGGAGTAGCACAGTGATCTGTCACGTACTCTTGCGTAAGACTCATGTAGGTCAAAACGTAAAACATTCCCAGCCCTCCCAGAGTAACCACTATCCTGATGCTAATCGTTTTCCAGCTTTTCTCAAGAATTTTATCAACAATGTATAACCCTGATCACTGTAGTTTAGTCTACCTGTGTTTGAGCCTTGTGTAAATGAAGTCATAGCTCTAGTTCTTCACTTACGGGATCGTGAGATTTGTATTGCTTACAAGTTGCTGCTGTAGTGATTCTTCTAGTTGTATTGTGTTTCATTGTATGAATATAGTACATAGTTTGTATGTCCTCTGGTAGAGGAATAGTGGGTTTAAGTTGTTTCAGTTTGGGGCTATTATAAACAGCATGGTCGGGAACATTCTTACATATTAAGCACACATTTCTGTAAAACATATCCAAGGCTGGAATTGCTAGGCCTTAGAGAACATAATCTTGAACTTTTGTAGATGGAGCCAGACTTTCCAGAGCATTTCTACAAATTAATGTGAGAGTTTCCATCTCTGTACATCTTTGAAAAGAACAATTTTTTCCAATTTTAACTGCTCTGGTAGGTGCATAGTGCTATGTCACTCTGGTTTTAGCATTTTTTTTTTCCATTAAGAAATATTTAGTAATCCCCGGTACCAAAAAAAAGAGAGAGAAATATTTAGTACACAGTGTCTGAAAATACTAAGATAAAACCTTTGGTTTTCAAATTTTTATTCTGTCCCTGACTTTCAGTATTGGAATCAAGATTGATACATTTTAGAAAGTATTTTAATTTTAATTGGAGGCACAGAAAGCAGTTAGTTTAGGGTATTGCCCAAGATCCTTTTTTAAAGTACTTTTTATTGGCTTATGAAAAGCAGATGTGTTATTTCTCTTCATAATTATTAAGCTGCCATTCCAGGAATCCTAACAGTTACTGAAATAAAAGGTATGGTCTGGGGTTCATGAAGTTGGACTATTTAATGCGTAAGTCTTTCTAGTTCCTCTGGAATTGAGCCATTTTTCTGTTAGATTGTGTGTGTGTTCTTTTTTAAAAAATAAAGTGCAGCCATTGAAGCTGGTCTGGATGACGCTGAATGGCTGTTGGCTGCTGATTGAAGTAGAACAGACTTTTCGCAGCTCAAGGATAATGTCTGAGGGTAAAGTGACGCAAGATAAGCGTCTGTGTCCCATGCTGAAAATAGCAAGAGGCCGGTGGAACCAAGAGTTAATTGACTTGTAAACTTGGTCCCACTTTAAACATGCTTTAGGATAAGGAAAATTTACTGTGGATTCTTTTCTGCACAGGTTATATAAATAATGAAAAAAATTAAGAAATTAAGAAAATTAGACTTCAGTCATTATAAATGCTGATTTAAAAATTTAAATAATCTCAAAGTATGTGTGTTTGTGTGTGTATTTTTTAAAAATCTTATATGTATATAGAAAAGAGAATTGCGGGAATTTTCACACATAATCGAGTATCCAAAGGTACAAGTTTTGTAGCTGTGTAGAAGTATAAAATAATCATATTGTTTTATTCTCTAGTTTGATGGAAAATAAATTTTTCTTTTTTTTTTTTTCCCATATGGTAATTGAACTCAGGACCTTGCACTTGCCAGGCAGGTGCAGTGCCACTGAGCTAAATCCCTGGCCCTGAAAACTAAATTTCTACAGTATTTTTGTTTTCTACAACATTTTTAGAAATATAATAATTTAGCCTCAGTACAACCATTTTTCCCATGGTCATTTAGTGGTAGAAGGAATTTTTTTCCCAGATGAGGGTTTTATTGTCTTGCCCAGCCTGGCCGAAACTCCTGGGCTCAAGCAATCCTCCTGCCTCTGCCTCCCACATTCCTGGGACTGAAGGCATGTGCCACCATGGCTGGCTTTGTAGTAAGACTTTATTGTATTTATTTTTTTTTTTTGGTACCAGGAATCGAACTCAGAACCTTGTGCTCAGGCGGCAGAACCACTGAGCTAAATCCCCAGCCCTATAGTAAGACTTTAAACTGAAAAGTTAGGTCCTGTACTTTAAAAGAATTGAGATGGTGTGGTCATGCAAGCCTGTAATCCTGGCACTCAGGAGGCTGAGGCAGGAGGACTGCCATGAGTTTGAGGCCATCCTGGGCTATCTAGTAGATTCAAGACCAGCTAAAACTATGTGGTGAGACCTTGTCTCAAAAAAAAAAACAAACAAAAAAAGTAAACTTCATATGAAATCAACTATAATTGAACTTAGAAGGTAAATAGTTAAAATGTAGAATCTTGTCTCACAAAAAATAAAGTAGAGGTACCTAAAATAAATAAATAAATGAAGTGTATGCTACGTGTGTGTGAGTGTGAGTGTGTGTGTGTGTGTGTGGTTTTTTTTTTGTTTTGTTTTTTTTGTTTGTTTTTTGGTTTTTTTGGTGCAGTGTTTTTTGGTACCAGGAATTAAAGTTGGGACCTTGTGCTCGCCAGGCAGGTGGCAGAACCACTAAGCTAAATCCCCGTCCCACTTTCATGATTTTTTGATACTTAATGGGAATAAATTTTGTACCAATTGTGGCCTATTTTCTGTTCTGTGTGTCTTAGAACTTGAAAATAAATCAGTAACTTTTGAATTTAAATAAATTAATGGTTTGAACTTAAAATATACTAAAAGCTGCACTTCCTTTCGAGTCACAGATGTGACATTTTCTGGGATTTAGGGATTGAACAAGAACTGGAGAGATTTCTGGTAAAAGTCGTAAATTTTATTTATAGAACAATGTTGGAGTAGAAGTTTTGTTTGTTTTGTTTTCTTTTGTTGTTTTGGTTTTTTGAGACAGGGTCTCACTATGTAGTTGAGACCGACCTGGAAGTTACTATGTATCCCAGGCTGGTCCCAAACTCACAGCGATCCACCTGTCTCAGCCTCCTGAGTGCTGGGATGACAGGCGTGCGCCATCACGCCCGGCCTAGAAGTTTTGATAAATGAGAGCTGATGTGATTTAAAGTTTCTGTTTAAAGAAGATAAAATGTCTGACAAATTTCACAGATTGAGACTCAAAATAAGAAAAAGCAGCAAGAGGGCCAGAGGTTCAAGCTCAGTGGTTCCACCGCCTGCCTCACAAGCACAAGGACCTGAGTTTGATCCCTGGTACCAAAAAGAAAAAGAAAAAAAAAAGCAGCATATATTTCATTCTGTGTTTTCTGTACCTGTGATAAATTTTGGTTTCTTTTTTGGCATTTAAACAAATTTTGTTCTTGTGATAAATTTTGAAATACATCAGTTGTTTGCTACAATATAATCTGTCAGTAGGTATTTGAAAATTTAATGTCATCAATTAGATTCTTGGTAACAGTGTATGAAGAATGTCATGCCTACATTCAAATGCTGTGCATTGCTACTAGGTAGCCTGTCTTTGGCCAGGTAAGTCATCTCCAAAGTAGTTCAGCTTTTCTACCCTTTTAAAATCATTGGAAGCCGGGCGTGGTGGCTCACACCTGTAATCCCAGCACTTGGGAGGCTTAGGCAGGAGGATCGCTGTGAGTTCGAGACCAGCCTGGGCTCCAGAGTGAGTTCTAGGTCAGTCTCAACTACAGAGTGAGACCTGGTCTCAAAAAACCAAAAAAAAAAAAAAAAAATCATCGGAGCAGTTGTCATTGGCCTTCAAGCAAAGTAAATATAAAGGACCTAGGGCTGATCCTATTGGGAGCATTCAGCATTTTGTTTTGTTTTGTTTTTGGTACTGGGTATTAAACTCGGAACCTTTTGCTTGGGAGTCAGGCAGTGGAACCACTGAGCTAAATCCCCGGCCCCTCAGCATTTTATTTTGCTTTGTTTTTTTATAGTACTGAAGGTTGGGCACTGAGCTGCTTCTCTGCCCTTTTTATTTTTTGAGACAGGGTCTCACTAAGTTACTAGGTTGCACAGGCTGGGCTTGAACTTGCAGTCTTCTTGCAGCTGTGCGCTGCTATGCCTGGCTTTTAAGTGTTCAGTTTTTAAAGTAGGCCTTACAGGGCGAAAAATACTTAAATTGCTCTATGCTGATTTTACCATGTATGGTAGATAATCTAACTTAGAGTTGTGATACTCAAAGTCCAACTTAATTTTAATCTTGCTTTTGTGTTAAAAGTGACGTCTGTGTCACAGTGCTTTCACCGCTGCTTGGGCACTCACCATCAGGCGGCAGCTGTACTTGGAGAGTGTTGTCAGGTTCTGTCCCTCTGATGCACTGCGGTTTTCCTTTAGATCTTTGTACCCTAACTAAAGCCTGGGATAGGCGGGACACCAGCTATAGAAATGAAATATGGCAGAGACAAGGAGAATCCCCCTCTGAACTTTCTGCCTTTCTTCACTTTTAAGATAAAGATACAGATACCACGGTGACGGGGGATGCAGGTGACTGTGGCCTCCGAGATGCCTTGAGCATTGCGTCAGCTGACTCCTTCGCTTCAGCGGCAGAGGTAGGACCTGTCTGTTCCTATCAGAATTTCTCTTTCGTCCTGTGCAGTGGAGTACGGTTTTCCCATCGTGCTGACTTAGTTCCACTGCCGTCTGTTTAGTGTGTCCCTGTGGGCACCAGGACACCCGGATGAGCGCTTCCTGCACTTGGCTTTGCACAGGGGCTGCAGCCTCTGTAATGAGGGGACCACATAGACACCTCCCTTGGACGGGCTCTGCCACAGGCTGTAGCTCACTGATGACGCACAGAAGTGTTAGCTTTTTTGTTTTGTTTTGAGACAGGGTATCACTGTGTAGTTCAGGCGGGCTTTGAACTCACTGTGTAGCCCTTGTTGGCCTCACCGAGTAGTGATCCTCCTGCCTCAGCCTCCCAAGTGCTGGCGTTACAGGTGTGCACCACCATGCCAGGCAGAAGAATTATCTTGATGGAAAGCAATTTCGTCTTCTATCAAAAGCTTTCAGTGTTCAGATTCTTTAGTTCACAGGTGATACTTCTATAGCTTTGTTTCCAGAAAGTAATCTGATTCACAAAGTACATGTAATGATACTCATTGTGGCAGTTTAATAATAAAAAACTGAGAACTGTCCAATGCCAAATTACAGACATGTGTAATTTGAAATACTATAGAGCCATAAACTGTTTTTAGTAATTTTTAATGACATGGGAACATACGTTGATATAAAAGAGTATGTAAATTTTCATGTGGTATAAGCTTGTGATTTTGTAAAAAAGAGAAAAGCATTCTACATAAGGATTGGGCAGAAGAAAACCCTGAGTGTAAGTACACTAACGGGCACGCAGTGGGGATCACTTTTCCTGGAAAGCTGCTGCTTCTTCCTTTTACTATTTAATACAGACGAGTCCAGGGTGGTTTCTGTGGAGAAGAATCCCTGTTCCCTCTGCATTTTTCCCAGCGTGAGAAACAATGTGCATAAAACTACAAGGCTCTAAAAGTCTCTAGTACTCACATTTAATAAAACACTTTGGCGGCTGGGTGGTAACGCGGTGGTAGGATGCTTACCTCGCATGTGCAAAGCCCTGGGCTCAGTCCTCAGCAAGCAAAAAAAGAAAACAGTCGAGGTATTTATTCATTGGATTCACTTTAAGTTTGTTGTTTAAATGACAAAGGTCTAATTTTTTTTAAAATTCTCATAGAAAACAAAATACATAATATACAGAAGGATGCCATATCCAAAAAATGTCCTAGGAATAGGTATAATAAATGTATAGTGTCAGAACATGAGTGTTCCAAGGTAAGTTATTTTATGCAACAAGAAATGTTAAGGTTTTTTGGGTACCAGGGCTCGAACTTGGGACCTTGCACTTGTGAGGCAGGCAGCGGCACCACTGAGCTAAATATCTGGCTCAGAAATGTTAAATCTTTTAAAATTATATTTATACATGAAACACTTAACATCAAGAAAACCATTTTTTTTCTTTTGCAGTCCTGGGGATTGACTGTAGGGCTTCATACGTGCCAGGCAAGTGCTCTACCACTGGGCTACATCCTCAGCCCTCTAGAATACTATTTTAGCCAGGTGTGGTAGCACATGTCTGTAATTTCAGCACGCAGGAGGCTGAGGCAGGAGGATCACTGTAAGTTCCAGGCCAGCCTAAACTACATAGTAAGACTTTGTTTCCAAAAAGAAAAAGAATACTATTTTAATGGGGCAAGTTATTAAGAAATTAAGATCAGAAATGTTTGAGAAGTTAACATTTCTGATCATATGAGAGCTATTTTAGAAATAGCAGAAAGATTTCTTGTGGCTGGACTGTGGTGGCCCTTGACTGTATTTGGTGATCCTGTCTCAAAGAATTTAAAAAAGGGCTGGGGATGTACCTCAGTTCGAAGGCACTGGGTTCCGTCCTAGTACAGAAAAAAACCAACAAAAGAAAGATGTCTTGGCTGTGTAGATGAAAAGCTTTTCTCTGAGCTAAGCGAATCACTTGTGAAAGTGATTAGCAAGGTTTTCCTATTAACTTTGCCAAACATTGATTTGGAAATCACAGTTCAAAAATCTTGTTTATGTTTTTAAATATAATGGCTTTATTGAGATAATTCATATGCCATAAAATGCACCCTTTTGAAGTATACGATTCAGTGTTTTTTAGTGTATTCATGGAATTGTACAGCCAGTGCTACTTTCTAATTCCAGACATTTTTATTACTTCAGAAATAAACTGTTGCCCATTATCACTCACTCTCCAGCCCTTCTAGCCTCAGCCTTTGGAAGCCAGCAGTTTCCTTTCAGACTCTGGATTTATTTGCCGTGTTCTGGAATGGAATCATATAGTGTGCGATACTTTATGTTTGGCTTTGTTTTACTTAGCATAGTGTTTTCCTGCAAGTTCTGAAACGTCATTTTTAAAACTAATAGACATGTAGGGCTGGGGATTTAGCTTAGGGTTTCCACCGCCTGCCTCACAAGCACAAGGTCCCAAGTTTGATCCCTGGTACAAAACAAAAACAAAACTAATAGGCATGTGTACAGTATGACTTTTTTTTTTTTTCAGTATGGGGGATCAAACTGAGGACCTTGTGCAGGCACCGCTGAGCTACATCCCCAGCCTGACTTTTTAATACATACCACATCTACAGTATTTAATGATCGGATCAGGGTGATGAGCTTTTCTATCATTCCAGGCACATTTCTTTCTGTTAGGAACATTCAGAATACTCTGTGCTTGGTATGGGCGCACACCTATGATCCCAGCATTCTGGAGGGTTGAGGAAAGATGAGCTCAAATTCGAGCCCCGCCTGGGCAATTTATTGAGATCAGATTATTTATTACCTTGTCTCAAAAACAAAGAAGAGCTGGGTGTGGTGGTGCACGCCTGTAATCCCAGCATTTGGGAGGCCGAGGCAGGAGGATTGCTGTCAGTTCAAGGCCAGTTTGAATTACATAGTGAGATCCTGCCTCAAAAAAAAAGAACTGAGGGGGCCAGGGATTTAGCCAGGGATTTGCAAGCCCAAGGACAGGAGTTCAATCCCCAGTACCAAAAAAAAAAAAAAAAAAAAACTGAGGGTGTAGCGCAGTGGGAAGGCCTGGATTAATCTCCATTACCTCGGCCGCACTTTCCCCACCCATATCCCTTCCAGGTTCTGGTGACCACTCTTCTTTTCTCTGCTCCCCCCACCCCTCCACTGGTGAATCAAACTCAGGACCTTGTGCTTGCGACTGGCAGGCAGGCACTGTCCCACTGAGCTATGTCCCCAGCCCTCTTTTCTTTACTTCTAGGAGACCAGCTTTCTAGCTGCTGGGCATAAGTGAGAACATCCAGTATTTTTGGCGTGTAAAAAAAAAAAAAAAAAAGAACTGAGGGTGTAGCGCAGTGGGAAGGCCTGGATTAATCTCCATTACCTCGGCCGCACTTTCCCCACCCATATCCCTTCCAGGTTCTGGTGACCACTCTTCTTTTCTCTGCTCCCCCCACCCCTCCACTGGTGAATCAAACTCAGGACCTTGTGCTTGCGACTGGCAGGCAGGCACTGTCCCACTGAGCTATGTCCCCAGCCCTCTTTTCTTTACTTCTAGGAGACCAGCTTTCTAGCTGCTGGGCATAAGTGAGAACATCCAGTATTTTTGGCGTGTGCTGTTATATTTGACTTGAAATAATGTCCTTCAGTTCCATCTCTGCTGCTGCAAATGACAGAATCTCGTTCTTTTTTACGGCTGAATATACTGTGCCATTGTACATACACGCCATAGTGTGTATCCACTCACCTCTCGGGGCAGTTGATGCCGTATCTTGGCTGTTGTGATAGTCCTGCATTAAACAGCAAGTGCAGGGCTTTCTTTGGCCTACTGATTTTATTTATTTATTTATTTTTATTTTGGGTACTGGGGATCGAATCAGGATCTTGTGCTTGTGAGGCAGGTGGCGGCACCACTGAGCTAAATCCCCGGCCCTAGTGATTTTAATTCTTACAGATACATATCTGCTTGTGTGACTGCTGGATCATGTGGTAGTCCTAGTTTTTTGAGGAATCACTGTACTGTTTCCACTAACAGTGTGCGGTATGTCAAAATATGTGGTAAATATTTAATTTTTTTAAAACTTATTACAGTAAAAGATACATTGTCATTGATCTCCCTCAGAATACATTATTGACTTCTACGTCCAAAGTAGCATCTCAGCTCTAGTTGTTAATCTTTTCTGAAAACTTTTAAAATGTATCAGAATTTTATTGAAAAATTTTTCCTATAAAATATATTCTAAAATGAGAATTTAAATCAACACTTTAGAAATTCTGCTTTAAAAATGTTAAGATTGTCTGGGCATGGTGGCGCACGCCTGTAATCCCAGCACTGGGGTGGCTGAGGCAGGAGGATCGCTGTGAGTTCGAGGCCAGCCTGGGCTACATAATGAGTTCCAGGTCAGTCTCAACTACACAGTGAGACCCTGCTTCAAAAAAAAAAGTTAAAACCACCAGGAATTTAGCTCAGGGTTGCCGCCGCCTGCCTTGCAGGCACAAGGTCCCAAGTTCAATCCCCAGTACCAATACATAAATAAATTAGAAGTTAAGATGAATGATTACAATAAATTCAAGTTGACATTGTCTCCTGAGTTTATGCCCCTGCTAGCAGGTGTTGTACAGACCTTCAGTAAGCTGCATTTTCACAGCTGTAAGCCGGTTAGTCTGTTTTAGAGGTCTTGTTTAAGTAATTACTTCGGCAAATAAGCAAAGTAGACCATTAAATCACAATTTGAGCCTGGAATCTCTTGTTGTTGAATTCATTGACTTACCAGTATGTTATTTTAACTGGGGATCCCACTTTCCTTCCTCAGATTTTTCCCTGTTTGTAGGGATATGTGGAACCTATTTGTTTTGAGGAGAGTAGAAAAATTTTAAATTATTTAATAAAGACTTTCAGTTCTGAGGGGTTGTTTAAGTTGGTAGATTTCTTTTATAGACTTCAAATGATTTTTCCTTGAGCACAACTTATTTCCTTAAAATGCGAGGGGTATATTCACCTAGAAGACAGGGTCAGCTGCTGTCATCGCCACGCACTTTCTTTAGACCTCTGGTCTCATCTGCACCCTGGAGCGCCGGAGCTAGAATTTCTTACTCTGTGTTCTGTAGATAAGACTGATAGAAATGGTGTCATTTGGTGCTAAACAGCATAAACTCTGGAATTATAGGCCGGAGATTAAATTTACCACTTAGCTGTGGGACTTGAAACAAGTTTTCTGTTATTCTAAATGTCTGCTTCTTCATGAGTGGTGAGGGTAAATGAAATAGTTGTTTACAGCATGGAGCACAACACCAGGTTGTGTGAAGCGCCAGAACTAAAGCCTGGAGAAATTCTTGTGGGATCTGGAGGAGCTGGGGTGCAGCTGGTGGCAGAGCATTTACCTAGTACATGCAAGGCTCTGGCTTGCATCCTCAGCACAACTTTAAAGAAATAGTCCATGGGCCGGGCTTTTAGCTCAGCGGTTCGGTGGCCTGCCTCGGAAGCGCGAGGACCTGAGTTCGATCCCCGGTACCACCCAAAAAAAAAAGTCCAAGGGACCCTTTCACAAAGCAAGGAGAACGGGCAAAAATGGTTAAAATCAAAATTTTCAGAGCTCTGAAAACAGGAAAGACTTGCAAAGCTTCAAAAAGTCTTTATTCAAGACAAATGGCAGAATCTCCATGAGAGCAGTGAGCTCTCTCAATCCCCACCTCCGTAGTTGTCTTCAACACTAATCTTGTTGCAGCTCTGTCTGTGCGGAGTCCTGCCCCTCTCGCGCCTTCCCTGAAAACAGCCCTGTCGGTTGTTACTGCGGAAGCTACCTGCCTGGAGGTGCAAGCAAGAAGTCATCAAAAGACTGGGAGGGTCGGGGATTTACCTCAGTGGGGCCGCTGCCTGCCTCACCTGCGCAAGGTCCTGAGAGATCCCCAGTATGGCGGGGGACGGACCAGCAAAACCCTAGAAAGTGAAAGTGGACAACGAGATGTGTATGGGTGGGGTGGTGGAGTCTTTTTTTTTTTTTTGTTACCAGGGATTGAACTCAGGTCTTTGCGCTTACAAGGCAGGCCACCGAACCGCTGAGCTAAATCCCCAGCTGGGTGGTGCAGTCTTTGAAAAGCTCTGACACATTCCTGGGGGTCCAGAAGGCTGTGTGCATGAAGGGGCTGTGTGTGCCCAGGAAGGACGTTGGCGGTTGGGATGCCCTCTCACCTATGGCTGACATTGATTCTCTGTGCAACAGGAAAAGAATGTTAGGGTATAAAAATAAATTAATTAGAGCCAGCCATAGTGGCACTTGCCTATAATCCTATCTACTCAGGAGGCCGAGGCAGGAGGATTGCAAATTCAGGACTAGCCTGAAATGCACAGCTCAGTGGTTTTTCATATACTCAAGTTGTGCAACCAAGTGTAAGGTGAGCTTGAACTAAATAGTGAAATCCTACTTTAAATAAAAAGAAAATGTAGAATGGGGGAAAATATTTTTAAATTGTATTTTTAAAAACTGATAATGGGTTGTACATAGACTATAAAAATTCTTCCAGCGCCAGTGGGCAAATATTGCAATTTAAAAATGGCCAAAGGGTTTGAATAGATATTTCTCCAAAGAAAATATACAAATGGCCCATAAGATGAGAAATCTTCAGTTCACATTCTCTACGGTAGCTATAATAAAAAAGATGGGGGCTGGTGATGTAGCTTGGTGTTGACTTTTTGCCTAACGTGTTAAGGCCCTGCTTTCAATCCCTCGTACTGAGCAAAATACATAATATAATCTGTATTCCCAGCACCTGGAAGGCTGAGGCAGGAAGACTACAAATTTGACATTAGCCAGGGCAACATAACAAGGTCCTGCCTGAAAATAAAAAGTGCTGGGGATGTAGCTCAGTGTTCCCTGGGTTCAATCCCTAGCACCGAAAAACAAAACAAAACAATGAAAAACAAAAGATGGATGATAACAGTTGTTATTGACAAGGCGTACAATTTTGAATTCTTACAGATTGCTGGCGGTATGGGAAAACGGGCAGCCACTTTGCACAACAGTCTGGTGGCTCCTCCGAAAGTAAAACGGAGCTGCCGTCTGACCCTTCAATTCCTGGATGGATCCGGGAGAATTGAGAACATGTGTGCACGAGAGCATGTGCCCAAATGCTCGTGGCAGCAGCCGTGTTCGTGAGGGCCCAGAGCCACTCAGTGGTGAGGTCGTCCACATGCTGGGATTTGATTCAGCTGTGGACATGAAGGACCTGCTCTGGCATGCGCTGTATCACGGAAGAGCCTTGAAAACATTCTGCTGAGTGACAGCAGCCAAACACAAAGGCCACATAGTGGCTCATTTCCACAGTAGATGTCCCATAGAGCCTGCAAGCAGACAGTGGTTTCCAGGAATTGGGGGGAAGGGTGAACTTGGGGTGACTACTAGTGGATAGGGGTTTCTGGAAGGAGTGATGAAAATGTTTTGGAATTGGAAAGCAGTGTTAGGGTCCGGGGATTTAGCTCAGTGGTTCCCTCGCCTGCCTCTCAAGTGCAAGGTCCTGAGTTTGAGACCCGGTATCAAAAAAAAAAAAAAAAAAAAAAAAAAAAAAAAAAGCAAGCAAGCAGCATTGGCTGCACAACTCTGATACAAAAAAACCACTGAGCTGTATATTTCAAAAGGGTGGGTTTTATGGTATAGGCGTATCAATAAAATTATTATTAAAAATAGTGTGCCACTAAATGGATATTTGGTATTAGAAACGAAGTTACTCTAGAGGATTTTCGTTTAGCTGGCTACAAACAAAATACAGTGTTTGCAGTAGTTTTTAACTTACTGTTAGAGGCCTGGAATCCTAGTCAGGTGCAGTGGTCAGGCCTAGAATTGCAGGACTCGAGTGAGGTGAGGCAAGAGGATCACGAGTTCAGGGCCAGCCTGGACCCTCGTGGCAAGGCCTTGTCTCAAGGAAAGACTGGAATTCTATGTTTAGGGTTGCTGTGCTATCCAGACAAAGAATAGTTTTACAAAGGGTAATCAAAGCTACTTAGAAGGTGGAATAGCTAAATTGAGCTTATTTTCATGTTTTTGTAGAAAGTTTTGCCTACTGAGTTCATACAGCCAAGTACTCCTTGGACGCTGACCTCCCTCTGCTTCCTCTAGTTATTCTTACTGATGCACAATAAGGCGATTGCTGTTTTATGTACCCTGTAGATTTAAGTAGTGGACTAGCAGTGAACTAAGCTTGTTCCAAAGTTCTTCTCTTTTGACCCAACTGGATTCTGACATAAAATAAAATTAGGTTTCATTTGCGCTAGAACAGAAATGGATGATTTGTAGGTTTTATCCAATTCTGTGTGTCTTGCTGATAGGGAGATGCTGACAGGCTCCTGCCAATGTACTGTGTGCTAACTCGCTGTGTTCTCAGCCCACAGAGCACAGAGAAGCAAGGCAGACCTACAGCCTGGAGTCTTTCTGCCGCTGCCCCTTTTATGAAGAAGCCATGCATTTAGTTGAAGAGGGGAAAATCCACTCCAGGGTGCTGAGGTACCGTGCTAGTTTTGCTTATGTTCAGGAAACATACTGAGGTGCCCTTGCCGTGTCTGTGTGATAGTGATTCAATTGTGTGTATGAGAACAGAGGGAAATACGGTTTGGGTCTAAATAAAAAAGAAAACAATTTTACGTGTTCTGCGAGCATGGAGAAGACGTGTTTTCTGTAAGCTCCCGTGAGTAAGCCTCGTGACTCCAGACTGTCCATAGGCTGGACCTTCAGCCAGGTCTGACAGCTGTCTCCCGTTCATTATGCAGAACCGAAGTGTTGGAGTGCCTTGGAGACAGTGACTTCCTTGCCAAGCTGCACTGTATTCGGCAGGCTTTTCAGGTATTTTCAGCCCTGAGTAGCCTTCCCCACCCCGCCCCGACCAGGACAGCTCCTGCCGCTGCACCCCCTTGTCACACCGGACCCTGAGCCTGTGCATGGCCCTCCTGCTATTTGTCCCCTTCAGTCTTCGCCCTTCCCCATGGCGTCCCCGGGCCACCACACTTTGTCAGAAACGGTATTTTGATGTTGCAGGTGTGTAAAAAGTGACTGCTTAAAAATCTTTGTTGTTATCGATTAGTGTGTATTTAATTTTTTTATTTGAAAAAAACCCCAAAGTTATCAATTTCCTTTAAAAAGAAAATAAATGACCATGTTTTATTTTTTGTTGTTGTTATAGTTGTTTGGGGGGGTTGGTGCGGAGATCGAACTCAGGACCTTGTGCTTGCGAGGCAGGCACGGTGCCACTGAGTTAATCCCCAGCCCTTTGTTTTATGTTTTTTAGGTTTTCTAGTTATGTTAAGCAGATTTAAGCTCAAAATAACTTCCTTTTAATTTTTTATGTTTGAAGGCTCTTTACGCTTTAATGAACTTATGCTTTCTCTGTGATCCACTGGTTGACTTAGCAAAAACTGTATTCGAGGTTTATGTAGCTGCTCAGATGCCTTTACCTATCTTTTACTTTTGCTTGCAAATGGATTTTTTTTTAGGTAATTCTTTCAGAAACATCCAACAGGATATTCCTGGCTGAGAGTGGAAGGAAAATTTTATCAGCTTTAATTGTCAAAGCACGAAAGGTAAAGTTGTTTTGTTAGCAAGTTTTCTTATTATTGTTTTGGCATAACTAAAGGCTAAAATACATTAAATTTTTAAAGTTGAAAAAGTTTGTGTAGATAGCTGCAAAGGCCCACATATTCCAAAGAGTGTTGATTTCTTCTTAGGTTTAGTTATTTTCCGTATATAAAGCCCACACCCTTCTGAGCAAGTTGCTTCTCCTAAGTTATTCACAGTTTGCCGCAAAATCTGTCAGTGTCAGGGTGAAAATCCATCTCTAGAATCACTGGTTACTGTAACTACCACTGTTACACTCCCTGACTCCTGTTCAGGAACGAGGTCACAGGACACAGCAGCAGTCAGAAATTGAATACAAACCGAGCTGCCTCTTAGTTGCCTTCATGGGGCTCACAGAGGTAGAAACAGCGGCAGGTGCTCGATGCAGGCTGTGGGACCCACTTTACTTTATTCAAGGTTGGTCCAGGTGATGAGAACAAAACAGGTCTTCCTTGAGCCATCCGTGCGCCTGGTTTTCCAGTCCAGTCCTTTTGAACCTCAGTTCTGTCCTTCATAGAGTGGAATTTGTGTTACCCTGTTTCAGGGGATTGTTATGATAAGTAAGTGCTAAGTGGGAAAGGAACTTAAAGTATGAAGTAGTTTTTGTTTTTGTTTTTTTGTTGTTTTTTCTGAGACAGGGTCTCATTATGCAGTTGAGACTGACCTGGAGCTCACTATGTAGCCCAGGCTGGTCTTGAACTCACAGCGATCCTCCTGCCTCAGCCTCCTGAGTGCTGGGATTACAGGCGTACGCCACCACACCCAGCTAAACTATGAAGCAGGAAAAGGTTATAGTAAAGACCATAGAGTTTAGACTGCCTTCTTGGGCTTCCCGCAGACAAACCCAGGGATGAGAGTAGGTCCTCACAGGGAGCATCAGAAGGGTCTCTGGTGGACCAGGGATGTAGCTCAGCAGTGCTGCCGCCTACCTGGCGAGTGCAGAGTCCTGAGTGTGAGTCCTGGTGTGGAGTGGGGTATCTGGTGTGTGCAGTGCCAGGTCTCCCCGGAAGGGACGGGCCTACACAGGCACACTCGATTGGAGTCGTCAGCGGTTTGCTGTGATCTCTTCTAACATTCTCATTTTCAACTTCTGCACTATGTGGGAACAACAGAAGAGTAAATGAAAGGAATTTTCATACCTCAAAAATGTATTCTGGGGCTGGGGATTTAGCTCAGTGGTTCTGCCGCCTGCCTCACAAGCGCAAGGACCCGGGTTCGATCCCCAGTACCAAAAAAAAAATGTATTCTGATTCATTTGTATTCAGAGAGAATACAATGCAACAAACTTACCTGGAGAATAACTTACTGTAGGCTTGAGCCTTTTTGTATATATAATCGAGTTAAGGATGAAAATTTGTTTTTTTTCTACAGAATCCAAAGAAGTTTGAAAACGTTTTTAATGAAATGATACATTTTTTAGAGCAGACTGATCACTGGAATAGTACTGAAATGGAACTTGCTGCTAGAGGGGTAATTCAAAATTTTTATAGTATTTATTCCCCTTAGTTGTTTATATGCATTTACATGAGTTGAGGCCATTGGTTTTTCTTTTGTTTGTTTTGGTTTTTTGAGACAGGGTCTCACTGTGTAGTTGAGACTGACCTGGAACTCACTAGTAGCCCAGGCTGGTCTCAAACTCACAGTGATCCTCCTGCCTCAGCCTCTCAGGTGTGTATCACCACACCCAGCTAGGCCATTTTTTCTTTGTTCTTGTTAAATGACAGTAAAACAAATTGGGAGCTGGGTGTGGTGGCACAGGCCTGTGATCCCAGCACTCTGGAGGCTGAGGAAGGAAAGGTTGCTGTGAGTTCGAGGCAAGCCTGAGCTACACAGTGAGACCATGTCTCAAAAAAGAAAAAAAAAAGCTGGGTGTGGTGCACACCTGTAATCCCAGCACTTGGGAGGCTGAGGCAGGAGGATCATTGTGAGTTGAGACCAGCCTGGGCTACATAGTGAGTTCTAGGTCAGTCTCAACTACATACTGAGACCCTGTCTCAAAAAACAAAAAAAAAAAAGAAAGCAACAACTGGGTGGTGGTAGGGCCGCAGTTATCTGATGGTCACAAAAAATAGAAGCTGGACTTTTACGCTGGGGCAGGTGTTATAAATAATCTCTTTTAACCCTTCCTTCCCTTTGTCCGCCTTTCCCTCCCTTTCTCTGGTCTCCCTTCACGCCGTCCCGAAGTCAGTTGGCAGCCGTCATGCTGTTGTGTGCAGGGACAGCAGGCAGCTCAGAGGCACGGTGGGCCTGGTTACGTACACAGAACTGAGCAAGTAAAGTTACTGAGAGAAATCAAAGCTGGATTCTGTCAGTGAAGGGAGCTGTGAAGTTAGGGTTGGAATTAGAGCTTTCAGGGTGAATTCTGGATGTCGTGTAGATAGCTGTACTCATAGAAATAAATACAGACAGAAAGGTCCGCACGTGCGCGGATGTACCTCCTGGCTCTGGCCCTGAGGGTGGTCGGGCAGCCCGGCTATGAGAGGACTTACGCCCCGCCGAGACCCCGCCCCTGACAGGGTCTGGGACTCCGGGCGCTGGCGGTGTCAGCACGGGGAGGAGCACGTGGGACTGAGCTGGAGCCTGCTGTGAGCGTGCAGCCGGCGTCCTCCTCCGCCTCCTCACTCGGTGAATGGATCTTCAGGCCAGAAACCGAGCCCATCCTCCACCCTAGCGGGTCCTCGCTCCCATTTTCGTACTCATCTCTTAATTTCTTCAACTTCCCCTGTCCCTGCTGCCTCCTTTTGGGGCCTCGGTATCTACTGCCTTTCCCCGCCCACATCAGTACCTCTCTGTCCCTGCTCCCACCGCTCCTGGCTTCCCTCTTCCCCCTCTGCGCTTTACTCGCTGTGCTGTGGCAACGTGATTGTTTCCTGATGTGCCCCTCTGTCCCCCACACCCTCTGTCCCCCGCTCACTTCCTCTTCTCCAGTAACGGTATCCCTTCCACTCCCGTGCCGTCTTTTCTTTCTTTTAGAGTCAACATATTAGTGAAAACATATGATACTTACCTGAGTCTGTCTTATTTTGCTTAACATGATGATCTCCAGTTCCACTGGTTTTTCTGCAGTTTGCCTAATTTCACTTTGATAGGTTGGTGTAGCTGGATCACGTGGTACTTCTATTTTTAGTTTTCTGAGGAATCTCCCTACCAGTATCTATACTGATTTACATTCCCGCTAGAAGTACGTGAAGTTTCCTTTTCCCCTGCATCCTTGCCAGCATTTAGTGTGTGTGTGTGTGTGTGTGTGTGTGTGTGTGCGCGCGCGCGTGCGCGCACTTGATAACCATTCTTGACTATGGTAAGGCACAATATCAATGTAGTTTTTTTTTTCAGTGTAGTTTTGATTTGCATTTCCCCAGTGGCTAAAAGTGTTAGAACATTTCTTCATATACTCGTTTGGCCATTTCTACTTCCTTTGAGAAGTGCCTGTTTCATTCATGTGCTCATTTATTGATCGCATTATTTGGGGGCTTACTTGCCTCCTTTCCTTCCTTTCCTTTCTTTATATATTCTAGGCATTAATCCTCTGTCAGAAGGGTAGCTGGCAAAGATTTTTCTCCCATTCTGTGGGCTATCTCTTCACTCTTCATTGTTTCCTTTGTTGTTCTGAACTTTCTAATTTGATGTAGGCCAGCCCATTTATTGGTTGGTGGGGGGATACGGGGGATTGAACTGAGGTCCTTTGGCAACTTTTTGCTGATTTTCTGTGTGCGTGTGTGTGTGTGTGTGTGTGTGTGTGTGTGTGTGTGGTACTGGGGCTCAAACTCAGGTCCTTTTGCTTGGGAGGCAGGTGGTGGCACCACTGAGCTAAATCCCTGGCCCCCATTGGTCGATTCTTGGTATTTTATTTCCTGTGCTATCAGGAAATCTTTGCCTGTGCCCGTGACTTCAGATGCTTCCCATATGTTTTCTTCTTGCATTTTCAGAGTTTCAGGTCTTCAAAGTCTTTGATCAATTTTGATTTACTTTTGTGCGCGGTGAGGAAGCTCTAGTTTAGATCTTCTACATGTGGATATCCAGCTTTTCCAGCACCATTTATTAAAGAGGCTGTCTTTTCTAAAATGTGTGCTGCCAAGAATTGGATGATGTAGTTTCATTGCTTTGTTTCTGTGTCCTCTATTCTGTTCCAGTTTTTTCTGTGTCTGTTTTTCTGCCAGTACCATGTTGTTTTTGTTGTTGTGCGTTCGTAATATATTTTGAAACTGGGTATTGTGATGCCTCCACAATTGTTCTTTTGTTCAGGATTTTTTTGAGGGGGGGGTTATTCTATGTCTTTAGTGTCTCCGTATGAATTTTGGGATTATTTTTTCTAGTTCTCTGAAAGATGCCAGTGGTGTTTTAATAGGGATTCCATTGAATCTGTCTGTTACTTTCAGTAATAGGTCCATTTTAACAACATGAATTCTGCTGATCCATGAACATAAGCAGTCTTTTCATCATTTAGTGTCTTCTTGAATTTCTTTCTTCTTTGTTCTGTGCTTTTCACTGTAGAGGTCTTTCACTTTGGGTTAGGTTAATTCTCAGGTTTGTAGTTTGGTACCAGGGATCCAATTTAAGACCTTATGCTTGCGAGGCAGGCTTGGTGCCACTGAGTTGAATCCCCAGCCCAGGTTTTGTTCTTTGAGCTATCACAAATGGCATTATTTTCCTGATTTTCCTCTCATTCTGCAGTTGTCGGATGGGATCTTCTGTAGACATCAGCTGGTATGGCCATCTTCTGTATACCATTTGATGGGATGGTATAGTTCAATTCTCATGTGTCTATTGTTTGTTTGGATGACTTTATCTAAGAGTATAATATTGAAGCCACTCACTATCATTTTATTGAGGTCTATTCTGAGTAGTGTTTGTTTTATAAAATTGGTTAGTGTATATATTTTTATATCTTGGTGAATTGCTTCCTTTGCCAATATGTACTGGCGTTTTTTTTGTCTTGACTAATTTTGTCTTCTTTGTTATATATGGGTATAGCTATTCCATACAGTAGAATATTGTTTTCCATCCTTTTGCTTTCCATCTGTGCATGATTGTGCTGGTGAGATGTGTTTCTTGAAGACTGAAAGGGTTGGGCCTTTTTAAAAATCTATTCTGTCAGCCTGTGTTTTCTGTGTTTTGTTTTGCTTTTGTACCAGGGATTGAACTCAGGACCCTGTGCTTGAACGGCAGGTGGCGGCACCACTGAGCTAAATCCCTGGCCAGCCTGTGGTTTTTTTTTGTTGGGGTACGGGGGATTGAACTCAGATCCTTGCACTTGCAAGGCAGGCAGCAGAACCACTGAGCTAAATTCCTGGTCCCCCAGCCTGTGTTTTTTTAAATTAGAGAATTAAGCCCATTTACATTCAGAGTTCGTGTAAAAAGATAGGTACTAATTCCTCTTATATGTCCCCCACCCAATTTTCATTTGCTTGTCTACTTCGCTTCTGTGTGTAGACTTCCTTTAAGTATTTTCTGTGGTGTTAGATTAGTGGTCATGAATTCCTTGTGTACTTATTCAGAAGGTCTTTAATTCTCCCTCAATACTGAAGGATAGCTTTGCTGGATATAGTAATTTGTCTTGGCAGTTATTTTCTTTTGGGGCTTAAAATTCATTATTCCATATTCTGCTGGTGTTTTAGCGTTTCAGCAGAGGAATTTGCTGTTATTCTGACAGGTACACCATTACAAGTGATTTGCTGTTTCTCTCATGGAGTTTTCATTGTTCTTTCTTGTTCTGTACTCTTGACATTTTAACTATAATATGATGTGGAGATGGTTTTTCTGGTCATGCCTGTTGGAGTTTCTGAGTGCCTCTGTATCCGGATGTCCATATCTTTCCCAAGGTTTGAGACATTTTCTGGTATTATTTCACCGAATAAATCCATCCATCACCCATCCAGCCATCCATCCGTCATCCATCCTTCCTTCCTTCCTTCCTCCCTTCTACGCCAAAATTTGATAAGTTTTGTCTTTTACTAGTGTCCCAGAGATCTTGGATATTTTTCCTGTTCTCTGACGTCTTCTTTATTATGCTCTGTGTGTGATAATTCATTAGCCTTTTCTTCAAGCTCAGAATCCTATCTTCTGTTTGATCCAGTCCATCGGTTGGGGTTTTCACTGAGTTTTTAATTTGACTCTTTAAGCTTTTCATTTCCAGGATTTGTGTTTGGATCTTTTGTAGAATCTATCTCTTTATTGAATTCCTCCATGTTTTTTTCTTGTTTTCCTTATTCATCCGTTTATTTTCTATCCTGTTTGAGGTCATCAGTCCTTCTACAAGTGAGTTGTTTGGAATTGTTTTCCTGGCATTTCACCTGTTTCGACCCCTTGCCTTCAGTTCCGAGGCCTGTGGCCTTCAGACGCGTTGCCTTGCCTTACCGGTGTTGGGCTTTGTGCATCTCCAGGGCGGACACCTCCTCCACCTCTGTGCTAGCTGCTGTTTAGTGACCAGCCTTCTGTGGGGGGCTCCGTCCCCAGGACTCAGAGGAGAAAAGAAACTGTGGTGACGATGATGACACAGGGCAAGCCAGATGGTGACGTAGGGCAGTGAGCAGTTAAAAGCAACAACTGTGCCACTGTTAGCATAGAAAAGAGCAGTGATCGTATAAAGCAAAAGCCTAAACAGGAATGAAGATTAGAAGCAATAAAAAAAAAGGAAGGGGTGGAAAAGTGAAAAAGGCAAAATTACACAAAAGAAAAGGAAGATGAGAAAGAAAAAAATCCATTTAAAGAATAAAAAGGTAAATACAAGTAGAGGAAATATGGAAAGAAAAAAGAAAAGAGTAAAAACTGAGCCTGGAAACTCCCTGCATGGCACCCTTAACCCTGGAGCCCGTGGGTGTGGGGGGCACCGGGCACCCTGGACCCATCTGTCTGGCAGGGTGACACCGTGATCGCCTCGGGGCTGCTGCCTCCAGAAGCGGGTTACTTGCTGTTGTCCCCGGCTGTCTCCTCCCAGCCGTGCCCCACTCACTGCAGAGGCCCCCAGCAGGAGGGAGAGTGGGGAAAGCAGCGCTGGGTTCTGAGCCCCACGGGGTAGCCCCTGGGCCAGACTCCATCACCCCCAAGCCACCCAGAAGACTCACACAGCAGACCTGGCCCCTCACCGAGCCCCACAGCCAGGTGCCCCACTGCGTGAACGTCGGTTCCGTGACCGACCTCCCCTTTCCTCAGAGGCCTCTCTGTCCCGTCACGTGGCAGTCCGGACCCGCTCCTCAAGCGGTGCACCCCGCTCAGGACAGCCCCTGTCACGGTGCTCAGGCAGGGCAGGGCATTTCCTCTCTGAAGCCTGCCCTGAAGGCGTCGCCTCCAGAGCCAGGTTCTGCAAGCTGAGCTTCCCGTCCGCTGTCCTCATGGGCCCCGCTCTCAGGCTCACCCAGTGCCCGGGGATCAGCTGGCCCTGCAGGGAGCTGTGCTGGGAGGCAGACTGCTCCCTCCTCTTCTGTCTCTTTGGACTTGTTAGCTCTCTCACCTCTTCCTTGATTCCCTGAGCTCTTTCTCTCTTCTCAGAATATAGTTGCTCCTTCCCAATTTTTTTAGCTTCTCCCTTGCAGAGGATATTTCTGCTCCACCATCTTACCTGGCACGCCCAGGCCTTCCCACTGAGCTACGGCCCCTAGGCTTTTCCTTTTCCTAATTATTATTCTGAGTCAGTATTCCTAGATTGCCCAGGCTGGGTTTGAACTTTCACTCCTCTTGCCTGCCTTTGAGGATGCATGGACTACAGGTGTGCGCCACCAGCATGTGCCCATCACAGCCCGGTCCCCACGCCGCACACGGAGCTGATGTGGAGACCTGCACCCCAGCCGGCTGGCTCGGGCTGGCCCTCCCTCCTGGTCTCTCCGCACTCCTCTGTGCTTTCTGTTTGCGGAGGCTACGGCTCACTCTCGTCGTCCTTGGCTTGCAGCCTCTACCAGGCATTTCCTCACTGGGAGCCTCAGTCCCTGAAGAGGGCCACTTTCCCCTCATCTCTGGCTTTGGAACTCCATCCTCTTAGCTTGGATCGTGCTAATCCGTGCTTGTGAGTGGGTAATTGTGGGATTCGTTTGTGTTCTGTGGAAACCTGAGGACCTGCTTGGGCTTGGCAAGCACGACATGTCGGAGAGGGGTTAGGGCAGGGGATGGAAAGAACCAGCCCTGTAATGGAGCAGAGTGAGGAGAGAGAATTCACTTGGATGGGATCTGGGACACAGCCGCTGCCACGTAAACTGAACTTCCTAGTGGTGACTTTTCAGGTTTATCTTCTGTTCCTCTTTTTCTGTCAGAAACATAATCTGATTTAACTTAAAAAAAACCCTACTGTTATAAAGTGTGAAGCCCTGGCTCAGATTTTATTTCTGCTTTCCATAATAATAATTTGTTTTTAATTCACAATTTAATGCAGGTGAAAAATCTAAATTTTTATGATGTTGTTCTGGATTTTATATTAATGGATTCCTTTGAAGATTTAGAAAACCCACCCACATCCATACAGAATGTAGTAAATAATCGCTGGCTAAACTCTTCCTTCAAAGAAACTGTAAGTGGTGATTTACCTTTTTTAGCCATTTAAATATGATGAGAAGTGGTCAGAACTGGACAGATCAATGAGATTTACACATGCTGTGCATCTGCCTGCGGAATGACTAGGATGGGAACCAGACCCGTTCTCTGGTATTGGGGTCAGCTATGTACAGTTTTTAACACTTGATGTGAATTCTCCTTTTGGCCAACCATCCTTTGTGCTGTAGGACTGAGTGTTTCCTCAGATCCCTACAGAAACTCAGATCAGATGCATTCACAGCTGATGGAAAACCAACTGTCACAGAACTGGATGAATTGACTAATGTGACAGACTAAGCTGAAATACAGCAGTTATGTTTTTTAAAAAATGGCAATAAGGGGTTGGGGATTTAGCTCAGCGGTTCAGTGGCCTGCCTTGGCAAGTGCAAGGACCCGAGTTCAATCCCCGGTACCCCCCCAAAAAAGGCAATATGTATTCTTAAGAAAATACAGAAATTCATGTTTCTCAAATACTGTCAAAATTAGAGAAAAAATAGGTGCAAAAATATGATGAGTGTAAACTGTACTCTAATCTTTTAATGTTTTCCGTTTCCATTTCTTTTTATGTTGAAATCTGTTTTACCCTGGTTTTTGTTGCACCTTACAAGTGTGCACCTAGAAATAAAGTGAGGTGTGTATCATGTTTAAATGTCTTTTAAAAATGTCCTATCTGGGTGAGGTGGCACACACCTGAAATCCCAGCACTCAGGAGGCTGAGGCAGGAGGATCGCCGTGGATTCAAAGCCAGCCTGGGCTACATAGTGAGTTTAAGGCCAGCTTGAATTACACAGTGAGTCGCCTGTCTCAAAAAAGTGCTATTCCTCATGTCTGTCTGATCAAAGTTGAGTCATGTGAGAATAGGGTTATGTCTCTTGAGGATCTACTGAAAAAATTTTGCTTTTTTTGTCCTGTCATGCTTATAATTTCTTAGATCTTGAATGAAGTCTTAACCCACAAATATTTCAGTGATACTATTCTTAAAGAAAAATATTACTTTACCTTCATTATTATGCATAGAACATTTGTGTATTCTGCGGGCATATATTTTCATTATTTCTCCATAATAACAGACCTCTTGAGAATCGCATGGTAACTGGCAAGATCCTTGGTACATTTTCCCTTCATGGCTTTGTGTTTAATTTTAAAATGTATATAACTGAAGCACCTTTTCAGTACAAACAATATAAGGAGCCAGGACTAGCTTTTATTGGTAGTTAGTAGCTTGAACTTTTTAGAGCCATAAAAAATAATAGTAAAAAGCACTTTTTTTTAGTGCAACATTTCTACAACTGTGAAGTTAATGGTGCTTTTCTCCTCCGCGTGTTTAGGCTGTGGCTTCTAGTTGTTGGTCGGTGCTGAAAAAGAAAAGGCAGCAGATGCAGGTGAGAGCCCTTCTGTGTCTGCTTCTCCATGCACACTGTGCTGCTGTAGCAGAACACCTGAGTCTGGCTGATTTGGCAGGAAAGAGGTTTATGAAAGGCGGCAAAGTCCAGGATCTGCCTGCTGCCTCTGGCGAGGGATTTGTGCTCCTTGACTGAGGAAGAATAGAAGGGCAGGACCCTGAGGCACCCTCGCTTCCAGTCTGGCTGGGCGCAGCAGATCGCCCTTGCTGGGGAAAAGCTCTGACTGGTTCTGAGGGCTCCGCATGAGTCAGGCTACCCCCCAGGTGCCACCTCTGGCCCTCCTGCCTTGGGGACTGGGCGGGGATGGTCATAGTTCCCCCCTCTTTGAGGACCCTGTCAGCAAGTACTTGGTACCTGCATATACCCTTACCTCTGTGGAGCCCTGGTCCTCCCTCCGCCTCTGAGCCGTGTGCCTTTCTGAATTCCCAGCACAGAGGAGTATTTAGAGCTTTAATGTCTGCTGAGCATCTTAGACTAGAATAACTTGGGTGCATTCCTGATGAGTTCGGCCTTCACTAACCAGCTGTGTGTAACTTGGGGCAGGTTGTTTAACTTCTCCCGTATTGCTTGTCACATACTTAAAATGCTGTGACCGTGACCCACTTTTGCAGGAGTATTTTAGCAAATTAAACAGGACCTATGTATTGTCTAGAATGTAATGAGTCCCCATTAAATGATAACTGCACCTGTGTTTTTGCTGCTGCTGTTGTGTTTGGAGACTGGGTCTTGCTGTTCAGCCCAGGCTGGCCTTGAACTCCAGCCTCAGCTTCCAGAGTTCTGGGCTTATAGATGTGCCATCACCATGCCCAGCAGTTTGTGTGTTGTTTTGTTTTGTTTTGTTTTTCAGCTTTAATTTAATTTATTGGTACATTCTAGGTACACAATACAGTTACATTCATTACTGGGATCTCGTACCTTTACACGCCAGGTCTTGGTTCTCATTTTATCCCCTTGTCCCCGCCCTCCCTTCACCCTCCCCTCCCTTCCCCCCCTTCAAACACTTTAATTCCATTTTTACATTTTCTCATAGTTTTTTCTTTTTCCCTTACTCCCCCTTCCCTTTTTTTTTCGTACCGGGGATTGAACTCGGGTCCTTGCGCTTGCAAGGCAGGCCACAAAACCACTGAGCTAAATCACCGACCCTTTGTCTTATTTTTTTTTTTTAAGTGAGGTTTAAAAGATTGTCCTGGAGACTGCAAAATAGAAACTAATCCCCCCAAACACAGAACCCTAAGGCTCAGGGGTCCCCGGTAAGTGCTTTTTCACAGAACCTGAAACTCACAAAGTTACTGGTAAGCTTAGTTTCCTAAGACAAAAATATACATACTGATAGTTCACCGGAAGAGGTAATTACATAATTAGATGTTTAATGCTAGATTTCTCTCTCTCTCTCTCTCTTTTTTTTTTTTTGGTACCGGGGATCGAACTCAGGACCTTGCACTTGCGAGGCAGGCGTGGTGCCACTGAGCCTAATCCACGGCCCCAGTGGAACTTTTAAATAGTTGGAACATGGCAGTCATAACTCCTGAAAATGCCATGGCTGAGGGACACTAATGTTCCTGTCACCGCCAGGCTCCAACACCGAGATTGTTGAAGAAGTAGATGCTGACTGTCCCTCATGTGAAAATCCAAATGTGAAACGCTCTGACACCCAAAAGCGTTTGAGAGCCAGTCAGATAAGTGGCGAATTTCACACTGTGCTTTGTCGGCTGCTGCTCAGAGGCTGGTGCATTGGAAGTGTGTGTGCGGCACCCTCAGTGCGTGTGGAAGGTGTGCATGAGACATGAACGAGGCTTAGGCTGTTGCCTGGGACCTCATCCCCAAGATGTGTCATTGTGTGTGCAAGTGTTTCAAAATTAGAAAACAAATGTGAAGTACTTTGGGCCCTGAGCATTTTGGATAAGGTGTATTTTTATGAGGTGAAAAATGCCCTTAAGTAATAATTTCAGCTGGGGCCTGGTTCCTATGATCTCAGCACTCAGGAGGCTGAGGCAAGAGAAACACAAGTTCAGTTTCGTAAGTCCAGCTGGGAAACTTAGTGAATTCGGAAGACCCTATCTCAAAAAAAAAAAAAAAAAATCACATCTGAAACTGTTGGTGAGATATGAAATCTATATAAAACCAGTCTTTGACTCTTAAAAGTTACTTGTGCATTTTTTAAATTTTTTAAGAGGCTGGCTCATGAGAGACCTAGGTCTGCCCTCAGAGAGACCTAGGTCTGCCCTCAGAAAAGGTTGGTCATAATCAGGCGTGATAGTGCATGTCTATAATTCCAGCACTCTGGGAGGCTGAGGCAGGAGGATCAAAAGTTCAGGGGTCAACTTGGCAATTTAGCAATACCCTGTCTCAAACAATTTAAAAAGTTTGGGGATTTAGCTTAGTGTAAAGATCCTGGGTTCGACCCCCAGTACTGGGGAAGGGGTCATATAATGGGTAGCAATCTCAGTTTCTCTACTAGAGAAAGAAGTATAAGAAGACAGAAAATAACCTGCCTCTTTTTACTTCCCAACAGATCCCAGATGGATTCTTTGCCCATTTTTATGCCATTTGCGAGCACATAAGCCCTGTCCTGGCCTGGGGATTTCTGGGTCCTAGAAATTCTCTCTATGACTTATGTTGTTTCTTTAAGGTAAGTTCATCGTTGAATCATTCCTTCTTTTTCTGAATCAAAAAGTGGACAAGGGTTTATTCTGTTTTATTTTTGCTCCTATAGAAGAAAGAATGTTATTTAAAAATGTTATATACCAGGTGTGGTGTGGTGCGTGCCTGTGAGCACTCGGGAGGCTGAGGCAGGTAGATCACCATAAGTTGAAGGGTAGTCTGGGCTACACAGTGAGTCCAAGGCCAGCCTGAACTATGTATAGCGAGACCCTGCCTCCAAAAAGTTACAAAAATCACCGGAGTCCAGTATTTAAATGCCAGTGTTCAATTCGTGGCATTTCACACCACCTCTGCCTTTGGAACTGACCAGTGCTCTACAGTAGATTTAGTCCTTGTAGAGTACTCGGTGTATGTGATGCCGAAGCGAGCACGACCACCTTGTCAGCTCCGTAGGGCTCTTCGCGGTCTTGCTGGGCACGGACACTTGCACACACGGCCTTACGGACGGGTCCTGGCTCCGCAGGCCTGAGAAGCAGACGGGAGCCTAGAGAGGCGGGCGATCGTCCGGAGCTGGTTTTCCAGACCCAAGTTACAGCTCCTGGCAAAACTTGCTAGTGAGCCAACTACCAGGGCAGGCCTTGCGGTAATACATAGCCTAGGTCTGAGCTGAGTCTCCGGGGGCAAAGAAGAGTGACAGGACTGAGTCCGAGTGGGAGAGTTCGGGCTGCGCAGCCCTTCTCTGCCCTGTCCCCCTCCGGGGAGGGCGGGGACTCCGGAAGTGAAAAAGGTGCCTTCTTCGGCTTATTCACCTTGTTCCTTCTCCTTTGGAACCGGGGATCGAACTGGGACGCTCGATCCCGGCCCAGTTAGCGTTGTTTCTGACGGACAGACCGCAGGCTTTGCTGTTCTGCTCGCGGGGATGCCTCTCCCGCGTGAGGTTCGGCGCCGCCGAGGAAGTGAGCACGCACGGGACGGACTGACGATCAGGTTCTCCTCCGTGCGCTGCTCGGCGGTCCTGACCCCGTTTCTCAGGGCCGCCCCTGAGCTCCCGTCCGGTAAACGGTCTGCTGTGCTCCTTTCCAGAGTCAGGTCGTCCTGTTCCTCAAGGACATCTTCGACTCGGAGAAGGCGCGCTACTCCAGCGTGGAGGCGCTGGCCGAGGACCTGCGGCGGCTGCTCCTGCGCCGCACCGAGCTGCTCCTCGCCCGC